>NW_026707499.1:225000-302787 GCF_902713425.1 Acipenser ruthenus
AAAAAAAACAAAACAAAAAAAAAATATTCTGTGTTTTTAAGTTAATCATTGGTACAATCAAAATATTTATTTAAATAACAATAAAAACAAACAACAAAAAGACAGTGTGTTAAAGCGTGTTTGAAACTAAACCAATAACTAAGTGGTTTACAATAAAATAACTGGGAAAAACACAATCCAAGATAGTTTTTGTATAAAATTATTTTTTATAGCATTTTTTAAAATATTCTCACCGATATACTCAAATATTACACTTATGTTTCTTTGACGTCCACCAGCATCTGCACCTGTTTAACAAAGCAAAAAAGTTTCTTCAAAAGTTTACTTAGCCCAATATGTGGATATTTGGGTATGTACACTTTTGACTTAATAATAAAATGTACATATTTACAAATACTCACTAATATAAACAATTAATATATTCAAATGTTCAGGGTGCTTGTGTCTCAAGTCTGTCTTCTCTTTTTCTTCTTCTTTTGATTCCGTGGGGGAGGAGCCGAGTGGCACTCACGTCATGCGTGAGCAATCCTAAAGTCTGGTGAGTTTACACTGCCTTTCAGACGGACCTAAACTGGACAGCTGAGAGTCGGCCGTGTGCATTTACACTGCAGAAAAAAGACCAGAGACGACCCAAAGTCGTCCTAAAAACAGCCAGTTTAAGCGCACCATTATAGTTAACCCAAACAAAACAGCTCACTGCATTTTAATACACACTGATAGTTGCAATTACTGTACTGTTGTTTACCTGAATAGTTGCACTGACAACTTAACACTAGAACTGCCGGATTTTTGAACTACCTAGAACCGCCACGCGTGTCACTTTGACCCACACATTTTTAAAGTGCTTCGTTATGAAAATGAGAGACTATCAGATACAACTGAAAAGTTTTATTCATGAACATCAACTAACATTTGCATCGCAGAAACACTGTATTTAAATGGAAAATTAAAAATAAAGGCTTTATTTTTAAAATGAGCGCATATACAGCACGACTACAAACAGTGAAACAATATAATAAAATACACATTTCAAAAGAAATGTTTCAAAAGTACATATACCCGTGTACAGGTGTAAACGGATATATGTACACACAAAACTATAAAACTGAAATCATTGTTTCTAATACAACAGAAAAAGAAAATATAACACTACCTCCGGTATGACGGCTGCATTGTACTCTATGGAGGAGCGTATATATCTGCCAGCTGACTGTGCCTGCATCCAGGAGCTGTGTTGTAAACACAGACGCAGTTCCATTGAACACTATTGTGTAAACACGTGTAAACTGGTACACACAAACCTGTAAAACTTAAATGTTTTTCTAAAAGTAATAGAAAAAAATATATATAGGTACATTTAGTATATTAGGTACATAAGTTAACATAAGAAAGTTTACAAACGAGAGGAGGCCATTCAGCCCATCTTGCTCGTTTGGTTGTTAGTAGCTTATTGATCCCAGAATCTCATCAAGCAGCTTCTTGAAGGACCCCTGGGTGTCAGCTTCAACAACATCACTGGGGAGTTGGTTCCAGACCCTCACAATTATCTGTGTAAAAAAGTGCCTCCTATTCTCTGTTCTCAATGCCCCTTTATCTAATCTCCATTTATGACCCCTGGTCCTTTTTTCTTTTTTCAGGTCAAAAAAGTCCCCTGGGTTGACATTGTCAATACCTTTTAGGATTTTGAATGCTTGAATCAGATCACTGCGTCGTCTTCTTTGTTCAAGACTGAATAGATTCAATTCTTTTAGCCTGTCTGCATACGACATGCCTTTTAAACCCGGGAATTCTGGTTGCTCTTCTTTGCACTCTTTCTAGAGCAGCAATATCCTTTTTGTAACGAGGTGACCAGAACTGAGAACAATATTCTAGGTGAGGTCTTACTAATGCACTGTAAAGTTTTAACATTACTTCCCTTGATTTAAATTCAACACTTCTCACAATATATCCGAGCATCTTGCTGGCCTTTTTTATAGCTTCCCAACATTGTCTGGATGAAGACATTTCTGAGTCAACATAAACTCCTAGGTCTTTTTCATAGTTCCCTTCTTCAATTTCAGTATCTCCCATATGATATTTATAATGCACATTTTATTGTCTGCATGCAATACTTTACACTTTTCTCTATTAAATGTAATTTGCCATGTGTCTGCCCAGTTCTGAATGCTGTCTAGATCATTTTGAATGACCTTTGCTGCTGCAACAGTGTTTGCCACTCCTCCTATTTTTGTGTCGTCTGCAAATTTAACAAGTTTGCTTACTATACCAGAATCTAAATCATTAATGTAGATTAGGAATAGCAGAGTACCTAATACTGATCCCTGTGGTACACCACTGGTTACCTCGCTCCAATTTGAGGTTTCTCTTCTATTCAGTACTTTCTGTTTTCTACATGTTAACCACTCCCTAATCCATGTGCATGCATTTCCTTGAATCCCTACTGCGTTCAGTTTGAGAATTAATCTTTTATGTGGGACTTTGTCAAAAGCTTTTTGGAAATCTAAATAAACCATGTTGTATGCTTTGCAATTATCCATTGTCGATGTTGCATCCTCAGGGGATTTGTTTATTTTAAGAGCTCCTAGTCCCTTTAACACTTCTGCCTCTGTTATGCTAAAGTTATTTAAAACTGTATAGGAACAGGTCGGTGCATGTTGTCCGTGTCCTCCTTTGTAAAAACCTGTGAAAAGTAATCATTTAATATATTTGCTATTTTTTTCTTCGTCTATGATTTTGCCATTTGTGTCTCTTAGACATTTAACCTCCTCTGTTGTTATCCTACCTGCCATTTCAGTTTGCTGTATGCATCCGAGTGCAGCTTGCCGTATTCCAATCAAAATGACTACTTTCAAGATTAAATATTTCCTTCTGATATATTCCCAGTTGCATTTGTGGAACAAAATAAAGGACTGAAAGAAAAATAAGCAATAGGCTTTCACTGAGTTTGCACCTTGACAAATCCACAATTATAGCAATCTGTCTCGTAGTCAGTCGACAAACAAAGAAAGGCTTGAAATAAAAAAAACATGTGTGCTAGGAGGAGGAGGCATGTCTTGTGTGTTGCCTTTACAAAAAAAAAATAGAACATCTTATGTTATAATTAAAAAAAATACATGTATTGTAATGCATGGGTCACATCGACCCACGTGGCAGTTCTAGGTAGAACTATTTATAACTATCATTTTTGCAATTCTGGCTATCAAACGCCATCAGGATGTTTAATTCATATATTAAGGAGAAGTCAAAAACGGACACACACATACTATTTACAATGGAAGAGTAATTAACATTTTAAATGCAAAATGGGTCAAACTGACCCGCATGGCGGTTCTAGTGTTAAAAATCGGAACCTATTTTTTTTTTCTTCATACACGATACCTTCGTAGTTAATGTTCAACACAACCACAGTCAAACCTGGTTTTAGAAACTGTTGGTCGGCTGCAACTTGGGCTTCAAAGGTGCTCTCACTGCGGCCGTGCACATCGAAATTTTCATTATTTTAAAGAAAAGACATCCAAGGAGATTGACTGACATTTTAAATTTGTACAATTATGAAAAAAAGCTAAATATTGAAGTGGTCTGTTGACCCAGACTCACGCTAATCTTAATGCTTGGCATGAAATGAGATCTCATTTAATCTAAACCATTGGTTTACTCTTTTAACCATAAGGGATTAGAATGTCAGTAGCCAATCAGGACGCAGGAAACTTCCAGGTCATTTTATAAATAAAGTTAAATAGGGTGTACCCGATTGGCTCACCTGGTAAAGGCACTACCGCGATGTGTGTAGGGAGAGTAATATAGTCAGGTCAGCACAGCGTGTCCTAGCTGTGGATTCCACAGGCTGATTCACATTGGCTGTGGCACTCCCACGGGTTGGGGGGAAAAATCAACAAGGAACATTTCTCTGCACCAAGCTACAGCAGACCTTACTGGCCAGGCCAGACACAGCAAATTATATAAAAACTATTTAATAAAAAAACCTTACAGCAGCACAGAAACAAAACTGCTTGAAATGACAGACATGTTACCTTTAATGTTCTTATAAAAGGTAGTAAGTTGTTTAATTGTTATTTTATATAGTACTATATTTCAGTATGTGCAATATTTATTTTTTTGGTGCTAGTGCTACATGCCATTGGAAACGAGCTATAGCTGTACTGTACAATAAACCATTTCCAAATCTAGAACTGACTTCAGTACAATGCCCATAGAGCATGAATAAGCCTGGAATTCAGCCAAGAAGTCTACTCATTGCTAATTACTGGACCTTACTGAAGGCTAAGCTGTTGTAGTCATCTAACTAAGCAGTTCAATGCAAAAACAAATAATGTTACTGTACACCAGCTGTTGAATTGGAAAAACTTGTGGTTGTTGGATATGCTATAGTAAGTGCCTAATAAATTCAGCTGATAATACCCTATCCCAATAATTATATATTGCACAATTATGAATAAAGTAAATGGGTATAGCATGGTTTTACAAGTGTTGATAGAGAATTATTTAGATAGTGTGGTTCAAACAGCTATGCAATTGGGAGTCCGACACCAGCTCCCCTGCCCAAGTCTGCAGGAGATCTAATGCAGTATTATACAATAAAAAATAGTCACAATTTCCAGAAATGTTTAAGCTTTGTTACATTGCAAATGATTATGAAGTCATCGGTGTGGGCAGAACTCGCCACATGCAAGTTACTGGTTACATTCCCAGCAATAATAAATATAGCTGGTCCCTGACATTTTGCAATATATGGGCAACCTTGTGCTTTGTCACAGTTCCCACATCCTTCATCAGACAACTCATATGTTTTCTATTTTGCGCTTTTAATCCTTTGAGTAGTGAGTTCTAAAATGCACTGCCGGTTCTACGGGAGTGAGTTTTTTTTTTTTTTTCTGCCTACTAGGGAATACCGAATCCATCTCAAAAGATTTGGCCGAATACGGAACCGAATTTACAAAAACTGTAATGTAAAACTGAAGGAAACTGTTGAATGAAAAACATACTGTCAGCTACTAACAAGGGACGCGCACAATCTATTGTTTTGAGCCTTTTAGTTCATAGTATTTTTATTACCGAATGGAAATATATTCCTGTAATGCATGTACCCTAGGCACTAGTTCTAGGCACTACTTTCAGGTGCAAGGCTCCCAAGTTCACATGTGTAGTTGGTGGCGCATTGATACTATATTATGCCTTGTTAATGTTAACTACGCAGCTACGCAGATATACATAAAGACTATAGTTACAGTTACTGGTGTGTATGTGTCGTTCTTAGGCTATAGTTGTGTAAGAGAAGTTAAATACACAACAGATTGATCGGTAACCTGCTGTGAAATCTGACAAATAAATAAATCAATAAATAAATCAATAAATCAATAAATTAAAGTCAAGTTGGATGGGGATCATTGGTGGACAGCAATCTTCAAGTCTTGCCACAGATTCTCAATCCGGGCTTTTACTGGGCCACTCTAGGACATTCACTTTCTTGTTTTTAAGCCACTCCAGTGTCACTTTGGCTGTGTGCTTGGGGTCATTGTCCTGCTGAATCTCTGTCCCAGTTTTAGGTCTTTTGCAGACTAAAGCAGGTTTTCCTCAAGGATTTGCCTGTATTTAGCTCCATCCATTTTGCCCTCTACCCTGACAAGCTTCCCAGTCCCTGCCAATGAAAAGCATCCCCATAGCATGATGCTGCCACCACCATGCTTGACAGTTGGGATGGTGTTGACTGGGTGATGTACTGTGTTGGGTTCCACCTCATGACAGACACCGTCGGCTGACTGTGTATCACACGTGCTCAGCAGCCCTACGCTGGTGGAGGACGACCTCTTACCTGCGTGAAGGTGTGTGAATGGGAGTAGTGTTGAACCGCCAAGTGGTGACGACAGATGCCTCCAACTTAGGTTTGGGAGCGGTCTGGGAAGGCAGAGGAGTATGCGGATCCTGGCCAGACCGCTGGACATCCCTGCACATAAACATGCTGGAGCTGCAACCGGTATCCCTTGCTCTCCACCACTTTCTTCCAGTGCTGAGCGGTACACACGTGTTGATCCGGATGGACAACACGACAGTGGTGGCGTATGTCAACCACCAGGGTGGCCTACGGTCCCTGGGGTTGCATCGCATGGCCTTCAGGCTATTGACATGGGCTCAGAGGAACTTGCTGTCCCTACGAGCGACGCACATTCCTGGAGCAGTGAACTGGGTAGTGGATCTCCTCTCCAGGAGCAGAGTGGCGACTCCACCCTCAGACAGTGGAGCGCATTTAGGAATGGTTCGGGAAGGCGCAGGTCGATCTCTTTGCCTCGGCAGAGACGACGCATTGCCCCCTATGGTACTCCCTCCACCGCTTAGGAGGTCCACTCGGCATAGACGTCCTAGTGCACGAATGGCCCAAAGCGTTTTTGTACGCTTTCCTGCCTATACTGCTGCTCATGGCCTTTCTCGAAAAAGTCTAGTTAGAGAAAGTGTCAGTTCTCCTAGTGGCTCCCAGGTGGCCTAGGAGAGCTGTTAATTTTGTGTTTTTTTTGTTTTTTTTTGGATTATCAACGCGCTGACACGCTATATTTTTAATAAACACAAAAACAAAACAAAACACAAAATAAACACCTAACTCTTGTACGAGCACCAACACTAATACACAAACGGGAACCTAACTAACCCGCAGGAGGGCTAAGCCGTTTACCTGCCCAACAACAAAACGCTCCGTTCTGTAAACGTACACTTTTTCTGTAACCTTTCACGACTGCTTGGAAGCAGAGGACCCCTTCTGCCTCCTTCCCTTCAGCAGCCCTGAGCAGACTGACTGTTTCTCTCTTATACCCTGCACCTGGTCCTAATTTACAATTACTACCCAGGTGCAGGGGATAATTAAACAATACAACAATTAAATTAAACAACAACGCAAAACAATTAAATTAAAACAAATGTGCATTTGCACATGGTTTTTTTTCCTGCAGGGAGGATTAACCCCCTCCCTGCTGTGTTACAACAGCCATCGACGAAGATATTGTCAGCTGTCTAATTTGGTATCCCCTGTGTTTCTCACTGTCAATACTAATCTTGTGTGTGTACTGTATATAAAATAAATATATAAACAAATATCTGTAAACAATAACATTATATGTAATACAGTATGCATTTTTAATATCATTTACAGCACAAACCACAGAGCAAAAACGTTCATGAAAACTTTCGTGATCATTTACTTTCAACTTTCAAGTTTTGAAATCCAAAAAATGTATAAAAATAGTCTACTTTGAAATCGGCACATCGTTTATAAACAGGTTGGTCGCATAGTTAATACATTAAGCATTAATTATTTAAAGATTGTTTTAGCTGCGCATGTCAAAGACGTTTTTAATGAATAAAAACTATAACTGATTATACACATCACAAAGAAATCATGCCGTCCTGTCGAAAAAGTTAGTAAATGATTGCAAAATGCAGCCGACAACTGCTGCGCATGCATATCACTCGTATTTTACCTCAGACACCAGCAAAAGAAAAAATCAGACGTGCCTGTGGGACAATCTCATTTTACGCATGCGCCAGGGGATACAGATTTCAGAGGGGGTACTGAATTGGTTACAACACCTGTTTCATTCTCCGGCGTCTTTTTGAGAACTTGTACTGTATAATAATTTATAGCACAAAACAGACCCCGAAACCACTCAGGGATGGTACATATATATTTGACACTGTTTTTTTTTTTCCCCAACATAAGGTGGCCAAATAAATGAAGTTTAACATAGCACTAGCTTGTACTTTAAAACATGTTCTGCCTATTTAAGCAAATTAGAAAAAAGTAAGGATAACAAGCTGCACTGTTTTTTAAAACCTTTAAATCCGTTAACCTGTTCTGCAGTCCTACCTACACCAATTTCGAACACTATTTCCATCACTTCACACCAATTTAAATCAATTATTAATACTCACTATTATTATTATTAAGCTTCTAAACACGCACTCAACGTATTTTATAAGGTACAGTATATATTTGCAAAAATAATTACTCTACTCTGACCGTAAACTTTCAAATATCTACAGTGGTTTGCAGAAGTATTCACCCCTCTGCAAAGTTTTCACATTTTGTTGAATTACAAATAATGTATGCACAGGTTTTCAAATGAACTTTTTTTATTCAAAGCTGTAGCGGTTAAACTGAACACTGTTATATGAGGAGGAGGTTAAATGTCAGCAAAACTTGCAAAGAAAATGTACAAAATGAAATTTAAGTCGGTACTTTGTAGAAGCACCTTTTGCAGCAATTACTGCTATGAGTCTTTTTGGATAGGTCTCTACTAGCTTTGCACAGTAAGATGGTGAAAGTTTTGCCCATTCTTCATGGGAAAATTGCTCTAGTCTGGGTGTTGTGATGCATCTTCCACTTCTTAATGATGGACTCCATTGTGCTGAGAGGGATAATCAGCGCCTTTTAAATTTTCTTGTACCCTTCTGCTCTGTGCCTCTCTACCACTTTTATCCATGACTTGTTTCGAAAGCTCCTTGGTCTTCATGGTTGCTTTGTTGGATCAATATGTGAGTTGCAGATTGAAAGTCTTTATGTACCTGAGGGAAATTATCTACAAGTTAAATCACTTTGAGTACACACAGGCTGAAACCATTTCACTAATTCTGCGACCTTTCAAACAAATCATTTGCACCTGAGCTGATTTAGGGCTGCAGTAGCAAAGGGGTTGAATACTTATGCAACTGAGATTAATCAGATTTTCTTTGTAAATTTATATTCTATATGCATTTTTTAACTTTATCAATGTGGAGTAGTTTGTGTAGTTCTACATGTAAAGTCTAATTTGAAATGGAGTACGCTCAGGTGCCAACAAAATGTGAAAACTTTGCAGGGGGGTGAATACTTCTGCAAACCACTGTATATACTAAATACCTAGTGTACAAGACGTGTAGAGAATGGTAGAATATGTTTGAAACATACGCTAACACTAATAATTTTAATTTCGTAAACTGAGCACCGTCCACCCCTCCCCCTCCAGCTCGTGTTATCCAGAGGCAGAACTTTAATTTCTTCATTCGTCATCTCAACAGTAAAGCGGTGTATAGCATAAGCGGTAATGAAAGAAATGTCTCGAACCCCCCTGCTTTTTGAATTTCTTCTGTTAAATGCCCAGACGACCAAATAAAAAAAAATTTAAAAAAATAAAAAAGTTGAATGCAAACTGTGCAAGCGACTGTTGATGTATAATGGAGGCACAACCAATCTCCGCGGTCACTTGACAAGCGTAAGTTTATATTAATATTAATATTTTTAGTAGTAGTAAAATGTGACTGGTAACCTGCTTGGAACGGTGACTGTTAAATAAAGCTTTGTTTTCCTAAGTCCGCTGCATGTATAAGCATCAATTACGTGTAAATAAACAATGTGTGTTTTTATTTAAATTATAAAAACATGATTACTGTTCTCTATACCGTATTTTTAAACTACATGTGAATGTTTTATTCCATTTATATGGATTACCTGTACAATAATAGGATTTTCATTCAAATATAAACAAGTAGCTATGGTGCCGCCACCAGTAAATTATGCAAATAAGTACCATTGAAGGTTCAAACCTTCCTTCGGTAATGTGTTCCGAACCTTCAAAGGTCAAAATGTACATGTAGAAAGTAAAGTATTTATATAACGTACCTAACTTAATGAGATTCCTGGGCCAGTCGATAGGATTTATAGCATTTTGGTTAAATATTATGGCGTCAGAATAGACTGTACATGTTATTTCCAGTAGTGTTAAGAGAATTTCCTTTTGGCATACAGTCTTGTGCAGGGGTGAAATTCTCAATAAAAAAAGTGCAGGTACTTGTACAGCCGGGTGTAAACATTTAAAAATTGAGACAACTTGAGTGCCAATGAATAAATACTTTTAAAATGTATACATATCGGCACACGATAAATTTATGAATACAAAACAAGCCTTAAAAAACTGATCAATTATAACCAATTCAACATAAACAAGGAAGCTGAAAATACTGAAAGCTTTATATCCTCTGCATGTATCACTCAGCCATGTACTGCAATATTACACTTAAATTAAACCTCAAATGACAAGCATTAAGAAATATTACACTCTGCATTAACTGCTACAGAGCGGGTTTTGTTTCAAGATATCCTAAAAAAGGGATGATGTTATAAAAAATTGTATAAAAAAACAACTATGCTATAAAAAAAATGATACAAAAAGGTCTAAATCAAACAATGCACAACAGGGGCTAAAATACCCCTCAAATTTTTTATGTAACAGGCACTACTACGACTAATGATGTACTTGGCCATTTCGGTCATCCCCATACTTTCCAGACCCTGGGTACTCACCTACAACAGGACCTGACCATGCTACAATAATAGCCTTGGATTAGAATATATATCCCTGTTTCTTTTTTTTATTTTGTACTTATTACTCATTTTACAATATGTTCTGTGTGCTTCTCTGTTGTGTTTCTGTGTAGATTAATTGCCACAATCTATTAATCTGTATAGATTAATTGCCACGATCTATTCCAGAAAAAGGTTTTAGGCAGAAACAGTATAAAAGTAGACTTTTTGTATTTATTTTTTTATCCCTGGCATTGTTCTGCCCAAGAAACAAAGTGGCAAAAGACACATTTTCATAAAGTAATATCATTACTGTGGTTTACTTCTGCCTTTTTTTTTTTTTTTTAGATGTACGTAAGTGAAAACACACATTTAACTTAAATAAACTCTTCAAAAATGTTTTAGAAAAGGGGGCATTGTACAAAGAAAAAAAAAACCTCACTGTTTTGGTTTTCGTTTATTAGTCCTCATAACAGAAAATACTAGGATCACAACAAAACAAAACGTTGATCGCTATGCTTAACATGTACCTTGCAAGTTGGGCCCGTGTTTGAAAAGCGTGAAGCGCACCTCCACCTGTATCCTGATTCCGATTCACTTTCCAAATCTGCAGCAGCACTTTGCTGATCCTGGTTTTTTTAATGTTAATCCCTACTGTCCCACACATCACTTGCCATTTCAGAAAATTTCACGCAAATTCTGGCAATGTGGTAAATCGGTGCAAGGCAAAATGCGTTATGATAATTATTTCTAATACTTAACTGTAATTTATGGTGAACACTGACATGGATTTTTGCCTTCAAATTCATGTGCAGCAATGGTCGTTCGAATATTCATTAGTTTCTCAGCCGCACAAAAGAAAATAATTATTACTTCATAATAATGATAATTACTCCATACCGCTGTTTTCTCGTTGCACTGCTAAAGTCTTCTCTCGTTAATCGACGAATGAGCACTGACACAACGCGAAATGGGCGGAGATTTGTGATGTATGCCAAAATGAAATCTGATCAGAATGAAAGCTCGGCCAATCAACATGCAGAGATTATACTGACGTTAATGGTGGCCAATAGCAGCTAACGGAAACATAAGCAGTGCGAGGAAACAGAATTCAAGCAGCACGAACTGTGCTGAATGAAAGCGCATTTGAGAAACGTTGCGCTAGTGGCTGTGTGAGTGGATGGAATGCATCCGTGTTGGATGAAAAGCAGATGAAATAAGTCCTGGTACCCAGTACCGGTGTCCCAGGAAATAAGTTGATCAAGCTCTACAATTTAAAGGGGAGGTTCTATTGTTTCTAATGTAAACGAGCCTAGGCTAGGAAATAAGTAGATCGAGCCAGGAAATAAGTTGATTGTATATATTAATGAACAATAAATAATTTAAAATTAATTTTGTAAGTATAATTTATATCAATTAGTAGATCGTATATATTCGACAGTATTACGCTAGATAAGGGAATGTGAATATCGCTGTAATATATATTAGCAGCAAATAAATAATTTAAAATGAATTATATGATTGTACATTTCTGATTGTGTATTTCTGTGTGTGTAACAAACGTTAACTAGCAAAATGTGTTACATATTAACGTTATTTTGCATTTCTGGAGGTGTTTTTGTTTTGGGAAGCACTACAGTATGGACAGCAGGTATGCGAGCGATTGTCCAAAAGTTAAAGCATGAGTTTCAATCATGGAAAAAATTAAGCTCCATGCTGCGATTACTATCTAGGCCACTGTGCACATCAATCACATGATGTACTTGAAAAACGTTGCTTATACAGTATTATTATTTTATATTTGTTCTTTCATTTATTTTTACATACAGTACTTTGTATAATTAGGACAGAAAACGAACAGGAGACTGGTTATCATAGTGCATGCATTTCAATTACAAGTCTGGGAAGAAACAATACATTCATTAATTAAAAACTAAAGAGTCAACGTCTTTACTAAACCGTGGTAAATACGTGTAGTTCAATACCAACCAAGATAGCTATTGTAAGAAACAGAGATCATACAGTATACAGACTACTGTATATCAGCATGATTTTAAAAATGGTAAATTCCTGTAGTGCACAACCATGTAAGATATATAAATAGAAAGAGATATAGTATATTGAACTAAAGTGATTTATCACGATTAAATCATGTAGATATACACATAACTGTATGATCTCTCTTCCTCACAAATCTTCTCTCTTAGTAATACTATATATTACTGCAAGGAATACAATTGTCACGTTTATGAAGAATATGGCATTTATGTTAATGTATTGTGTGCAAACAACATGAGAGATTTTTTTTTAATTCCCAACCTGACACAATTCCTTTCTAAAAACCTTGTCATACTAATATTATGGATGCAGCATGTCATTAGATTATATTATTGAAACATTTTAATTTTGATTAAAGATTGACATTTTGATGTGTAAAATAATTTAATATATAAATAAATCTCCGCGATGACACATCTGAACTACATCTGATTGACAACGATGTTATAGAAACATAAAAAGACAGAGGTTTAAAACAATTTACCATATAAAGAGTCGTCGATCACACATTTTGAAGTTTATATGAAAAGACAGTGGCACGAACACGCACCAACATACACAGTCTAGTAAATAAAACGGCCAGATAAAAATAAAAAGCCATGCAGTGAACCTCCCCTTTAATCAAACTGTAGCCCCGGCTTACTTTTGTCTACATTTGTCAACTTATTTCCCGGTCAACTTATTTCCTACACCGGCATCAAACTAAGTACCGGTACTGAATACTGGCAGAATTTCACCCCAGGTCTTGAGATATTAAACCTGGCTTAATAAACCCATATGATAACATGGAGCTAAAATCAATCACACACACACACACACACACACACACACACACACACACACACACACACACACACACACTACGGTACAGTTCACAAGTCAAGCAACAAATACAGCCAGTTTTGTTTCACATTAATTTGTTATTATATGCATCTAACCTCTCCAAAAAATTATAGTAATAATAGGGATATTCCTATATCCATGGCAACACTATAACACATATTTTATATTGTTGAAAATGAAAGGTACTAAAAATGTGGTTTTAATGGTTATTTTTTGTTTGTTTGTTTTAATTTAGTCATTACAAGTAAGGAAGATTCAATGCAGAGCGCTACTTTTATGCAGAGTGAAAATGCCGAGACAGTCAGATTTTTTTTGGCTGTAGTTGATTCTCTTCCTATAAAATTCACAAAAAATATATTTTGTACAGTGTCCTTATTTTCAGAACACTCTGGGCAACATTATAAATTACTTCAGAAATCATATAAACTTCTTGCTTTTTTTTTCAACCCCATATTTATTCAGTTTATTTTTATTTTTATTTTTTATAAATGTTAAGTATTTTTTATTACAGTAGAGAGTAAATTATCCAAACTAATTGAGACCAATACTAGTTCGCATGATCGATTTTTATGGATAAACATACACATGTACTTAGTACACAAGTACCTACTGATAATATTTAGCTAGTAACCTATTCTATCACATTAAGCATACAAAATTACAAAAATTCTGTAAAACTTTAACACCTGCAGTTAAGGTAATGAAGTACTGTAATTAAATGTACCATATAACAAACTTTGAAAATCAAAGACTACAATTTAGTACAACTTTGACACATTACAGAACTTCAGGAATCATTAAACTTCAAAAATTCAGTAAAATGTTTCTATACTTTGATACTTGCTGTTAAGACATTGTAATGACGTGCAATTGAAATGAATAAAATAAAAGTTCTTAGCTGCTCAATGACAGACAGGATCGCCAGCCCTTACTGACGAAATAGAAGAAAAATCAAGAACGAGGTGACTTAATTTGCTTAACTGCAACAATTTAAAGCACACAATGCTCCATCTAAGGTTTCGGTGGTCTGAATAATGTTGTTACTTTCATTTGCCTCAGCCTGCTGGTCTTTTTTTTGGCAGCTAAATCTCGTGGTCGTTTTAGCAGCAGAAGCAGTGTGCGTAATACACCACACGTAATTCATCACATGATTACAGGTGCGTTCGGTTGATTAGACAGTACGGTTGATCAAAGATCTGATAATTGACTCTCAACTGTATTATGTATTCTGCTTAGAGTGTATAAAAACTCGGGCTGCTCCGATTAATCAATTTAATCGTGCAGAATTTTATTTTATATATCAAATAAAATTAACCAATGGAAGAAGATCTACATTTTCTCTGCGTCAGTCCAATCATAAGTGAGTGGAGGCAGGACATAATCAGTTGAAGGTATTCTCTGCCTCGGCTGAATGTCTTGAGTAAGTTTAACTAATGGGAGAGTCAAAGATCTGCCCTGGTTTTGCAGCTGTCCAATCATTAGTGAGCTTTATCAAAAATTACATTTCAAATTATTTTTTACAAATTAAAAAAAAAAAGTTATCAGATAAGAGACATCGTAGTTCATTTGGTTACGAATCAATTTTCAAGAATAACTTTCTCAGAAAAATTGGAGATTGTTAAAGAAAGGGAGGTAGAGGGGGCTCCCGAGTGGCACTCCACATGCAGTGCAGGATGCGCCCTATAGCCTGGAGGTCGCCGGTTCGAGTCCAGGCTATACACTGCCGACCGTGGCCGTGAGTTCCCAGGGGGCCGCGGTGCACAATTGGCCGAGCACCGTCGAGGGGGGGGGGGGGGGGGAGCTTAGGTCGGCCAGGGCGTCCTTGGCTCGCTGCGCACCAGCGACCCCTGTAGACTGGCCGGGCGCCTGCAGGCTTGCCTGTAAGCTGCCCAGAGCTGCGTTGTCCTCCGACGCTGTAGCTCTGGGTTGGCTGCATGGCGGGCCTGCAGTGAAAAGAAGCAGTCGGCTGACGGCACATTCTTCTGAGGACAGCGTGTGTTTGTCTTCGCCAGGGGTGGTAGCAGTGAGCTGAGCCTAAAATACAATTGAATATTTCAAATTTGAAGAAAAATTGGGTAAAATCAATTGGCAACTACTAAATTTAAACAAGGGAGGTATACACCACAAATACGCAAACTGGAAGGGAAGGGAAGGGAAGGGATATACTCGCCACTTCCAAAATTAAAATTATTAAAAGGTATCGTTGGCTTACTGGTAGCTGTCAATTAAAAAAATAATACTGCTGGAACTATCTTTTGCTCAGTACAGAAAAGGCGATACGGAACAGCACTGGCTACAGCAATCTAGAATGTCTATCGAAGTCAGCACAAAAACATGAGCGTTTACTGTTAAAACATCACCTTGGATAAAGACAGCAGCTAAATGAATAAACAATACAGTATTAGAAAATGGACAGGAGATTTCCTTTAACCTGATTGTTCAATATGAGGGCTTTAATCTCTGGTAAAGGACCTTCAATGTTATCTTGAAAATTATGTTTAACCACTGTTCCAAATCAATCCACCTGAAAATACGTAAATACAGTTCATGAATTCGACATTTTTTCTGCTTGATGAAAGAAAATCTCCATTCTTGTACACACCCTTTAAATGTCTGCAAATGTAGACTAATTATGCTTCCCAGCTGTCCTATCTATCTATCTATTTAAATTTAGCATCGCAAATAAAGTAAAAAAATAATAAAAATCGAGAAAAGTGTTTGCTGTCAGCGGCAATACAGTACCTAGTCTCCGGTTTGAATGACGAGTCGAAGAAATCAAACAGCTGGGTGCAGTCCGATTGCTTTCAGCAACATTAAGCATATTTAAGCAAAAATATCTATTTTTATATAGCGCCTTTCATAGTGGACCACCATCACAAAGCGCTTTACAGAGGTAGGCTGTGAACTGTGCATTATATGCAGAGTCACTTACAAGAGGACATTGATTTAACATTTCATCTGCAGGATGGAGCACAAGGAGGTTAAGTGACTTGCTCAGGGTCACACAGTGAGTCAGTCAGTGGCAGAGGTAGGATTTGAACCCGGGACCTCCTGGTTACAAGCCCAAGCCAGGAAGGAGGCTCTGAATAAACTTTATGAACACAAACACACTGTGAACAAGTTACTGAACAAACAGCACGATCAGCATTAACACACAGACAACTAGATATTTTTTGTTGCATTTTTTTTGGTTTGTTTTGCTAATATTAGGACCCAGCGGTAACTTAAATACTGAAACTAAAGACTCAAAAGATAATAAATGAAAGACAAAAGATAACATTTGAAAGACTATATATGGCAGTTTACTGCATTTTTCTATAGTTTAGCCATCTGTGCACTCAATCTCTTTAGAATGCAGCTAAAATATCATATATTGACAGGTAATCTTCATATCTGGGGCACATGTATCCACTGTGCTGTAAATAATACAGTACAGTTATCTAGTGTGAAAACATTTTGTCTGCATCCTGCAGGACAACAGGGGGTGGAAGGACTTTTATAGTGCATTATGAAACACCCTATTAACCCTTCTGCTGCAGAAGCATACAGTATGGCAAGTGAAAAAGAAGATTAGCAATTGGACATCACAGAGGCCACAGGATTAGGAGTGACTAATGAATCTCATATTACAGCTTGACTTGGGAGTTATTTGTTACCCTGCTCGTGTCAGTAAATTATTTTTCATATTATCTGTAGTATAATGCTCAACTTTGTGTATAAATGACAGACTTGCCACAGCACTCACCCGCACTAAAGACGAAGCCATCCAAGAGCAGACAGTCTTCACATGCTTCAGGCACTTCTCATGGGACATGAAGTTACACACTGCAGGGAATAGAGAAAGACAGGGATATTGATTCTACATATTACCACCACATTTGGAGTTTGCCATGATGCCAAAACAGGTTGAATGCTGTAACAGTCATGTTACAGTACTCCACATTTTGTAAAGAGGGGTCTATGAATAATGTTTTACTTCGATGAATTTAATACAATGACAAGCTGATAATCCATTAAAGATAATGTGGATGGTTACTCTCTTTGTACTCAAAGCAGCACTGATGGCTTTTCTTCAATTTGCTCAGTCTCAAGTCACAGTATCACATGATGCAAACTGAAAACAATCAAATTCAGGGTCTCAGGAAAATTGGTTTACCTCTTTATGGTTAGGGATCTCAAATGCATATGCATGTGCTGCTATACAACATCTCACTTTCTGTACTTTATAATTTGCAGCAACATTCTGTTATTTTTAATATGACGCAAAAGTGTTGATATTTGCAATGCAAAAACCAGAATGGTACATTTTTTGCATGTATACTCAAGGAATGAATTAGGGAGAGGAGGGAGACATTTTCTGGGTTTACTGGCTGAATTGTGACAGCAGATGATTTTATTATTATTATTATTTTTTTTAAGAATCACTCAGGTAAGGCCTAAAACCAAAAAAAGGAAGAGAGCAAATACCTAGAGGCACAAGCCATTTTTAATTTTATAGCAGTCTAATATCTGCAAATACAAAATAAAAAAAAAAAAAATCAAAGTTTTCACTCCTTTAATCTATCTCCACAGTATACTGTAGTACCAGACTGACCACCATTTTAGAAAACCTACACTGTTTTACACTGCTGAGTACCTCCAGTGTTATGGACAGGTAGTGAAGAACCATATAATGAATTCATGTCATTTCAGAATGGCCGATCTTTCACCACAAATTGCACTATAATCTAAGGTACTGTATTAAGAGGTTATTTTTTTGTTGTTTTTGTTTTTTACCTATTTTAAAAAAAGGCACACATATAATCTGCTTCAGTCAACTATCCAGCGAGAGCTGGGCATCTATAAGATAATTTAAAAATGTATTTGAACCAGTATGAGAGCGAGAGTGAGAGAGAGAGAGAGAGAGAGCGCGAGAGAGAGAGAGAGAGAGAGAGAGAGAGAGATTTAAAAAGCAATCTATTTATTTTATCTGATGTTCAAAATTGCTAGCTTGGACTGTCCAAGAATAAAATTCACCAGCTGTATTGACATTTTTCTTTTTTGCAATATCTCATTCCAAAAAAAAAAAAAAAAAAAATCACCTCAGAGAAAAGATAACCAAATCCAACAAGCAAATTCTTCAGAACAGCTAACAAAGGTTGTAAAAAACAGGAAACCAGCTTCCCTCTGCAAGCAGAAGGGACAGGCGTCTGTCACCCAACACTCAAAAAAATAAATTACTTAGTATTTTTATTTTACTTATATTAATTAAAATACATACTTGCTTATTACTACCAATTACTAAAAAATGGCTTTTAAATACTGAAATGTACTACAGATTTACTTAGATTTACCAGTTCCTTCAGGAATTATTGGTATTGAGTAATTTAATTAAAAGATAATACTAAGAGTTATGGCAAAATTACTTTGATTATTTAATACATATGTAATAATCTTAAAGCAAGTATTTAATTTACCAAAGTATTTTTATGTTTTCATTTATAATAGTTTTCTGTCATACTCTGAGCAAAATTAAAAATGTTTTCCAGAAATGTTTTAATTGAAAATGTAATGAATTATTCAATGACATCATTACATCATCATTTGGATAAAGGTGTTAACTAAATTAATAAATACAATTTGGTAATAAAAACTGTCTTGTTAAAAATAAAGAATAAAAAGAAAAAGAAAAAGAAAATGCATTGTATATTTTAAAAGGTGAAAGATACATAAGTTAAATTAAAATAAGATAAGACACATCACATTACTTAAAATATTCACTTTTATTTCTAACAATTAAATCATACAAAAACTGTTAATGTATTTGTTACAAACTTGTCTATGCCTTAAAATCATTTATTAATCTGCTTACAAAAATCAACTTATGTAAAAAAATAAATAAATAAATAAATAAATACATAAATAAATAACTTTGACTCACTGGTTTATGGCCAATATGAATTATATTTCATATATATCCTGGGACACAGCTGGCACTGGACCATAAAGTTGGGGCTACAAGAATGTTCTGTGGCCATGTGTGTCAGTAGGATTCTCAATGTAAGCAACAGGATACCACACAAACTACATTTAAAAGCCACGTTTCCCAAAATAATGAACAGTGTTTGAAATATAGGATTTAAAATAACTATGACTAACATTAATTCCACGATAGAGGCATTTGCTAGATGTATTTGTAGCCAAATCGGCGCTTACTCCTCGTGGTGGAACGCAGCCAATCAGAGCCTTCTCGTCGAGCAGGCACTGCAGCCTCCCTTCTGACTAGTTTCCCGCACTTTCAGTATCAAGCCGTAAACCGTCCTCATCCGTTTTGCTTTTTTTTTATTATATTATTATTTATAATACTTCTAATTTACCACTTCAATATGGACTTTAATGACGTTCGCCAAACGTCCGTGGAACAACCGTGTTTCTGGCTACAAAACAAAAACTAGAAAAAAAACTGTATAGACATTTTGAAAGGTATGTAGATAGAGAATAATGCACTCTGATATCTAAAAATTAAAAAATTACACGTCTAATATTAGTTGAGATAAGTCTGCTCTGTGTATTTAACTGATCCTCAGAAATTCACGTTAAAAATCCAATTTTAAATATTTAATTTCATAAAACTCACTGTGGTAGATGTGTTAGCATTTGAAAATATACCGTATTTTAAAATATGAAAATAGTAATAAATATAAATGTATAATTCTGAAAGACAGACAAAGCAGTAATATCATGTATTTAAACACGTAAAGGTGCCAGTATTGATGGGCAGACATTTTTAACATTGTCTGACAGAGACCTGAAAGATTTATTTGAAAGAAGAATATTAGAGGCATACAAACCTCTTTGAGCAAGGTAAAATACAAATTATATTGTCTCTCTTACATTAACCCCTTTATTACACGTATGTTTTTACAATCTTTCATTAATAATTCTGTAATATGATGTGCTGACCAATATATACCATAATTGTGTTTAGGAAGACATTGAGACCACTCCTGCCAAAAAACCCAGAATAATGCAAGCCGTTCAGTCATGCAGTCCGCAGCCACTTCAAGTGCAAGACACAGCAGAGGAGGAACACGATATTTCCATCCTTAGTAGTCCAGAGGAATATAGTCAGAAGGAAATTGATGATGCTAAGAAGAGGCTTATAAGAATATGCATGGATCTCCTGTGCACACAATCAGGTCGAAGACCAACTGAAGCGGAATTGCATGACCTTGCAAGAGCTATTGCTAACAAGTATAATTCACTGCGTGACAACCCAGCACTTGGAGTGAGACAGAATTACGCAAGTGCATGATTTTAGTTAACAGTAAAACAGCCAATATTTTATATTTAGATTTAATCTCGGGACTAAGAGGTGTATAATGTGTTGGATTAAGAATTTAATAAGGAAGATTAAATCATATTCCTTCTCTTACCAAGTGCTGCAACATATTTTGACGCTTCTATTACACATCTGTCAAGTTGTATTTGTTACGGGATGCTTAAAAAATATAGAAAATTGAAAAACCAGACAATGCTTCTGATCAGAGACTGTACAGGTTTCTTTAACTAGACTTTCTGGTCAAAAACCTAACAACCCTATAAATGCACCAACACGTATTTAACTTCAACAAACAAAAAATAAGGTTTTCTGTTCTTTTCTCCAAAACCTCAGATAAAGACACAGTTGCATTGGGGTTTGCAGCCACATACCGTATTGTATCACAATGCGTGTGGTTTTTTTTTGCTATGTTTTGTTTTTTTCAGAAACGCAACTGATCATTACAAAAACCTAAACATAACATAAAACATAACTTTAGTCACGTCCAAAAATAGGGCCCAATATGTATACATAATATATACTAATTATATATACTTTTTGTTTTAAAAGTTTCAGTTTTATCATAGCTTATAGCACAGTAAAAGCAAGCATGACATATGATATATGTTTTGATTTAAAACAATTCAACAGACTGGGATAATTGGATTCCTAAGGAGGATGTACAACAGCACTCCTTCAGTATCCAACAGAGGCAGAAAACCTGCTATTAAATGTAATAAAAAGGCTCAGACGGAAAGGGAAGATCGTTTCAGTTCTGGTAAGTGTTCAAAACTACCATCCATACATTTAGTTGAAAATGGGTTTTTAAACTTGAATTACTTTTTTGTTTTATAAAATAAAACATCTTTCCTAAAGTGATAAACTTATGTCAATTTATCTTGCCCTGTTCTTAAAATGTCTTAATTGTGTATGTACGATAATGTTTCACTTAGGGTCCTCTTGTATGGAACCATCATCTGAAGAAGAAACAAGTGGAGTTCATAAAGCAGGCAGATTACAGCACCCAGAAGGAAGTATTTCACAAATCTGCAGCTTTCAGAAAGTGGATAACTGCAAAGACAGTTTGACAGGTAAAGATTATCTTAAGTAACAATTTATGTTTTAATTCCAATGTATTGTCATTGAATTAAAGTATATAAGGCTTTGTTAGGGCAGCATTTAAATATCAGAAATACAAACTTGATTATTTCCTTATTTGACATCTCCATTTGTTTTATGTGAACATTTCTAATACCAGTCCTTTTAGAAAATGTTAATATAACATAAGCTTATAATGCTGCACATAAATAGTCTTTTAACTTTCAGCTTGGAGTTGTAACTAGTATGCTACTCCTAAAAATGATGTGGCATTTTGCAGATGAGAAACCTCCAGACAGAGCCCAGGAGGCAATTGATAATGATCTGAGTAAATGCAGTGAGAATGCCTCACCTGAGGGGATCAAGCAACTCCTTCATCTTTCTTTTGATGCCAGGCAGAAGAAGATATAAAACCTCAAAGTGTGACGTGTGGAAGAAATTAATAAAATGTATCCTTGCTTCAAGAAGCCCTGCTATGTAAGTTCTGTAAAGTGGCACTTGAAGGGGAGGGGGCATCTAATAGACCACCCAAAGTTAAGACAAGATTTTATTTTGGCAATAAATAACAAGAAAACATATGCGCTGTGGTTGGGTCATAAAATTTAATATTTCTAAATTCTATCACTTACTTTTTTACTTTGTGATTGTCATTCAGTGCCCCTATCTGGGACATTTGTCATTTTGGGGGCATGATGCTTGTGTATTAACATAATACAAACATAATAATAATAATAATATTGGCAACACTTTCACATCTTTATTCAGTCCTTTGTGTACTAGATTACCATCTCTTTCTTATATTGGCAGTTACTAAAACATGTCAATGTAATTTTAATAATTATTTTTAAAGCAGTAACGTAATATACACTAACAGTCGTGTCTCCATGAAAAACAGATATTGCAAACAAACTGTTTAAATGCAGAACTCTTAAGTATTTAAAAAAAAAAACAAAAAAAAAACATTTGATTGGTATTTTTTAGTTATTCATATTATGTTTCCAGCATAACTTTTGTTGTTGCAATTAAACAATATATTATTATTTATTTCTTAGCAGACACCCTTATCCAAGATATCACATTATTTTTACATACAATTACCCATTCAAACAGTTGAGTTTTTAAGGAGCAATCTAGGTAAAGTACCTTGCTCAAGGGTACAGCATCAATGTCCCCCACCTGGGATTAAACCAACGACCCTTCGGTCAAGAGTCCAGAGCCCTAACCACTACTCCACACTGCTGAGCTTATGGTTCAGAGCTCATCTGTAAAGGGAAAAGCTGCTGCACACCATGTTGTACACATTGTCAAGGTAAGAAGTATGTTTTAAATTTGATAATGTAAATATTTCTCAAACTTTGAATACATGGGCCAGCTCTACAATTTCCTAAAATGTGGCAGACCATTTCAAATACAGTAGCTTATAGCTGCAGCAGTGGAAGGTTTGCTGTTGACCTTAACTAGTGTTTAATGACCCAGTTAATGATAGAGAAAATTTGACATCGCTGCATTCTTAATTGCTTAATTGCTGCCTATCATTACCAATCTCCTATTTAAACCCTAATAACACACACCTTCCCTGTCTAGCGTTTTTTGTTTTGTAGCAAACGCTCAGACCCCGTCATTCATGCTTCAGCTTAACGTTTTCGTTAATATCTAAACTCTCGCTCCTTTCTCTGCAGGTCACTTCTTTGCACAGCGCTGCCAAGATATTATCAACTATTCTCCTACCTACTCAGGTGATGCTTATCATTCAGTTTCTCTATTTTGCTGCAGGAGCTCCAACGTTAGTCTTTCCTGCTCTGTCCAAAGCGTAGCTCCATTAACTTTATCCGCGTCTCCATTAAACAGACTGGACCTCCGTTAACTTTTAAAAGCTCCGTTGACAAGACATTGACATCCTCGTTGTCAGCGATTGCCTGGCCTTCGCTCTATTCATATCTACCACAAAGCTTTGTCCCGTGTTCAGCAGCAGTACAGCTGTATTAGAAAGGAACAGGTGTTAAAAACAGACTGCCCGCTGAATTCGTCTTCAGTCCTCGTCTGCAACCAGGCGCCCCTCCCCCGCTCAGCACCACTCCCACAGAGCCAGCACAATTTAGCGTTCTACCAGAAGATTCTGTCATGGACCTTCATCAGGTATGTCAAACGTTTTAAAGACTTATCCAGCCCATTGCAAACTCTATTCCGACAAGTGGTAGCTTGTGATTGCGACTGGTCATTTAACATGCGTCAACCGACACTGCCGTACTGCAACTCTCTTCCACCGGCGCCTCACACACCATAGTAACCACAGCAATGCCTCATCGAATGACTACTGGGAGTGGTAAGTTGCCATGGCGACCAGGCAGCTTCAACAGGCACTGCGAGCCTGAGCCTCAGTACTGCAATCTTCTGGCTTCTTGCGCTGCGCTTTCACAACCAGCGAGAGCGAGTCCAACTCACCGAATTGGGACATCTAAATACTGCTGGTTAGTCTTGCAGACCTACGTTAACTCCTTTTATATACATGACTAACTGTTCCAAAAAAAAAAAAAAAATGCATCTAAATGTATTTATTATTCAAATCTAAAAAGAATGTGCAAATGTTTTATACATATACAAGGATTTTAATCACAACACCCAAATATATTCTACCCTGCTTCACTGAAGCCAATGGTTTTAATTCCAACTGCAACCTCTAGACGGCAGTATAACACCACAAGTTATACATATACAAAGCTGGTTTGCTATCGCTGTGAATCTCGCACACTCCAACTTTTCTATCCATTCCTGCAGTTCATTGTCACTTCGAGGGATTCTCATAGACTGCTCCTGATCAAATCAATGTGTTTTGCAGCGGCCTCAGATCTACGCATTCTTCATCCCTGCCCAAAGCCAGCACCATCTCTGGCTCCAGCTAAACTGCCTTAACACTCAAAGACCAATATTCACCACATACAGCAGATCTCTGCTCTCTACGGCAGTCCTCCGTTCACTATTACAGATCACCACTTCAGAAGATCACAGTTCTCTACAGCACTCCATCGCTTACTTCCTCAGATCTCTGCAACGTTCTGCAGATCCTGTCCTCTACTGTTAATTGCTTCTCACTACAGCAGATCGTGGCTCCCTCTTCAGATTGGCTCATCATCGTAGATAGGCGCAGCAACCTCAGCAGCCTGCGCTAACATTAATGTCCACCTAATCAAAAGTATAGGGCGCTGGACTTCATCAGCAGTGGATACATACATTCGTCATCTCCCACCGACATTGCCACAGCTCATCAGAAAATTGTTAGCATGCCTGGAGTAGGGGCTACCTGACCGCCAGGGCTACCAGAGGTTTTTCCCCTTTTAGAAGGGGTTGTTTTCCTCTCCACTGAGCGGCAGTTGAACACATAAACCATGACACACTAACCCTTCTAACCCCTCTCTGTTTGTCTTGTATGTTTTTTCATCCTCATATCTATGTTATGCATTGGCACATGCTCTGCTGTGTGTCTCACGGCGAGGTTCTGCGGGGAGCCGGGGGTCCATTCTTTGGGGGATAAGTGAGCCTCACTTCCCCGACCTTAGGCAAGCTGCGCTTCCTCAACCTTATTTAAGTGAGGTTCTCACCGCGTGAGTCAAAGGGGACCCCCGGCCACACTATCCTTTCGCAGCTCATGCACTTTTCTTACCTCATCGCAGTGAGGCTGTTTCCTATATTTTACATTTTGGGATGTGGCCCGCTTTAATCTCTCAGTGCTCGAGTCCCAACTAACCCACCTATTCTGTTCTTTACAGGTTCCCTACGGGACGCTCTTCTGCTCCCGGCTTCGGAGACCGCAGTCTCACCTCATCCGAGGGCAGCACCACATCGGTCAGGGAACCCCTTTTACTGTTACTTCCTTTCAGATCTCCGTGAGACCTATTCTCGCCCCGCAAGGCGGCTCTGTCGCAGCAGAGTTTCTCACGTTTTCAGATCCCCGGGGCCGCAGCCTTCAAGACCAAGCCCTCTCCTCCGCAGAAGACGGCTCTCTGGTGGGGGATCTCTTTTCTATCCAGACAGCAGTCTGTTCAGAAGTTCGGGTCGCAGTCCACTTCTCTAAAGTCGGGTTCCTTCGTCCGTTACTGTTGCACTAACACCTCCTTTCTGCCTTCTCTGTACTACACTAGTCCCGGCAGCCGCCCCGTGAAACTTAATTGCTGTGCCTGCTTCAGGTGTTAAGTTCAAATAATCTTTGAAGGCTTCATCATAGCAAGTATGAATAGATTAGAAAGTGTCACTTTCTAAACAGTTCATCATTAACTAGATTCACCCGGGGGTGTGGAATCCATACTGCCCACACCCGGGACAACAAGATTTGTTTTAGCTGAGGAACAAGTTTTGCCATCATACTTTGACTGTTGGACAAATCAAGAATCCAGTCACTTATTCACCAGGTCACAATTATTTTTATTGAAAACCCAGACTTACTGGTCACATGTTTCTGGCAATTCCCATGCAGGCTACAATTAGCTGTCCCTGCATTTAGATGTGTTTTAGGCACATGCAACCCATGCAATTGCATGGGGCCCCGAGGCAGCAAGGGGGCCCCAGTTGTCTTGGCTTATTAACCATTTTACCGTTCTTTTTATCTATATTCCACAAGCCACAAACAGAAAAAAACACAACCTGTAGGGATTTAAAGCCATGCGCAAGTTTATGTCAGTATGTGCCTCGTAATCATGTAACCCACGATTTAAACTAAAATGATACAACATTTAAAAATGCAGTGCTGTGCTGCAAACTTGAGGAGAATACATGTATAGGTGTCTCACACGCTTAGGGCTGCGTATTTGAATCAACCTGGAAACAAATTCAAATAAATGTGTTTCCAGCCAATGTATCGTCCTCGCCTTTTGTGATGCTGGACTACATCTACAAGGGAAATTTGCTGGACCTGTATCCTAACCTCAGTATTCTTGACTTGTGTCTGCTTTTGACTGTGCCTGTCGTGTCAGGTGACAGAAGCTTTTCTTACCTGAACAAGAAATTAATCAAAAACTATTTACTTTCTACAATGTCACAGGGACGTTTTACTGGACTAGGGCAGATACTGATCATGCACCAGATTTGCCAAAAACTGGATTATCCAGCTATAATTGCATACTTTGTTGCTGTAAAAGCACAAAAAGTTAATTTCTACCTGTGTCTGAGTGGAGTTTTTTTTGGTTTGTTTTCTTTTGCAATTGCTGTACTAGAATGCAATACATTCAATAGTGTCGTTGTAGCCCTGTTTTCAAAGTCATGGTATCATAGCGCAGTATTACTGGTAGGAATAGGGAATAGGGGCCCCGGAAGCAAGTTTTGCATTGGGCCACCTCAGGACAAACGCCACCACTGCCTAATCACCATGTGATGCTCATTCTACATTAAGGCAGGAATCCTGCGCGAGTCTCGTGACTTTCATGTTGTAAGTACTGTATACAGTCCATGACTGTTCAGATTAATTTCTACTGTCTAAAGCATTTCAAGTATAAATATGAATGTTTCTCCATGCTGGTATAAAAAATGATTTGTATGGCAGTAGTTAAGTAAGGGATAAACAACAAGTGTTGAATCGGTAAAAATAATTTACTGTTTCAAGTGCCGTTAGGCATGAGAATTTGTGGATTATTTTTCTTTCCAATTCTACACTTTGAGTTGTTTAGGACATTTCAAACATTTCTTCCCAAATGATACTAGTCCCATAACGAGATTCAACTGATTGTTAATTTGGTAATTGGATTTGGTTTTCGCTCCTTTGTTAAAAATTGGAACACATTGGAAAAATAAAATGTAACTATGTTAAACGAGGAAAGAAAAACGACATTTCCCAGAATGCCATAGCTATCCAAGAACACTGATTGACTGGCAATCAGTTAAACTAATACACCTGTTCATAATTTAACAAGCCAGGCAGGTATAAAAGGACAGGTTTCAAAGACAATGGCTGTCTGTGGGAAGGTAAGGAACTGTGTATAAAACTGAACGTGGTGCATGTCAAAACAAAGTATATTAAATCTGTGATTTGCGAGTAATATTTAGTCAGTAAACCGGATTAGCGTCTGACTAAGTAAAGTTAGGGATCCTGTTAAGTTTAGTTAGTGCTCCAAAACAGAAGCTAGGAGTTTTGTTTTGTTTGTTAAAAGAAGTTGTGTTCCCACTGGAAAAGGGACACAACAGGAAAAATACAGGTATTATCCTGTATAAACACATCCTTTGTTGTCGAATGTGATTGGTCAACCAAAGACATTGTTAGGAACCCTGAACTGTGTTCAAACTTATATTGTAAATAGAGGCTTTGTCACAATTTGTAATTATGAAAAAAATATTTCACATTAGTAACGCAATTGTATTACCCCACTTATAGCAAAAAATATTAAATGCTAAATTGAAATCGCAAGTCATTTTTTTAGTGTTACGTTTGAAATGTGTAATACTAATTAACTGTTGAAATGATTGTTGCATAATAAAATTGTATTCACTTTTCTGGTAATCGTTCTGACTGGTTTTGTGAATCAACAATATATCAAAGCTCAATCAAAACTCAAAAGATCAAAGGATGACGTCAAAGAATGTTTTAAAGGCTAGGTAAGGGTGTACCAAGTACATATTCAGTATAGTATTATGAACAATACACAATAGAACAAAAACTATTACTTGTTTTTCAGAACACATTTCTATGGAAAAAAAAAACTGCATTAAATTAAACCTTACATTTTCATACAATGAAAAAGCGGCATTCGTAGTACAGAAAACAAACAAACAAAACAAAATAGATATATGCCATCTTATCGAAAGCGGGTGGTGATGAGAACCCCAAATGATAACTCACTTTGTTAATAGTTAGTTAAACATCATAACACTTTGTGTGTTTTAAATTTTAAATTTACTTCAAATAACAACAATATCAAAACCGATACAGCATAATTCTTAATCACCAAACACAAACAAGCTAGTTCCACAGATTTCCTAACTAAACAAAACAAAATATCAAGTTGCAGCATCGACCAGATCATGAAACAAAACAATAACAGTGTCACTTATCTGCAAAGGTTATTTGTTCAGACTCCACACAGGTAACTTTTTCATTTTGTTCTTGGCTTTTGGTTTGAATTCAGTGGTCTCCACTGTGTTATCCAACTAGATAACGGCCGGCCAATCATGCCTACACCCTGTGTTTTTACAAGGGTGCAATGTAAGCAGTGAACCCGTAAAGGTCTGCCACAGCATTTCTGCAGTTAAAATTCTTATTACAGACACACATTACACTCAATGTTTTTATTAAAACCTATGAATGTAACAAGAAAGTAAGTGCAAAAAAGTAATGCAAGTGCAGAAATGTACAGTACAGGTAGGTTACACTACTGCAAACCTACTGTTTCCAGGGTAGAACTCTGTGATACGCATCTGGATGGTCTTGTTTTTTTCAAATTGTAAACTCGACACTGCGTATAGGTATTAAATAGCCAAGGTACAGTCCAGGGGTAATCGCTCTGAAGCTGGGGCTATATGTATATATGTCTATATATATATCTATATATATATATAGATATATACAGAGAGATATATATATATATATATCTATATATATATATATCTATATATCTATATATATATAGATATATATAGAGAGATATATCTATCTATCTATCTATCTATATACACATACATACATATATATATATTATATACACACACACAGTGCCATGAAAAAGTATTGTCTGATTTTCTGCATTTTTTTGACACTGAATGTTATCAGATCTTCAACCAAAACCTAATATAAGATAAAAAGGGACCCTGAGTGAACAAATAACACAAACATTTGATACATATTTCATTTATTTATTAAAGAAAGTTATGCAACACCCAATGCCCCCGTGTGAAAAAGTAATCGCCCCCTTAGACTCAATAACTGGTTACACCACCTTTAGCAGCAATAACTGCAACCAAACGCTTCCTGTAGTTATTGATTAGTCCCTCACAGCGCCGTGGAGGAATTTTGTCCCACTCCTCCATACAGAACTGCTTCAACTCAGTGACATTTGTGGGTTTTCGAGCATGAACTGCTCGTTTCAGGTCCTGCCACAACATCTCAATGGGGTTTAGGTCTGGACTTTGACTAGGCCATTCCAAAACTTTAAAATTTCTTCAACCATTCTGATGTAGACTTGCTTGTGTGTTTCGGATCATTGTCTTGCTGCATGACCCAGCTGCGCTTCAGCTTCAGCTCACGGATGGATGGCCTGACATTCTCCTGTAGAATTCTCTGACACAGAGCAGAATGGTTCCTTCAATGATGGCAAGGCGTTCAGGTCCTGATGCAGCAAAGCATCCCCAAACCATGACACTACCACCACCATGCTTGACCATTGGTATGAGGTTCTTACTGTGGAATGCAGTGTTTGGTTTTCACCAGACATAACGGGGCCCATGTCGGCCAAAAAGTTCCACTTTTGACTCATCTGTCCATAGAACATTGTTCCAGAACTCTTGAGGATCATCCAGGTGCTTTTTGGCAAACTTGAGATGAGCATTCATGTTCTTCTTAGTGAGCAATGGTTTCCGTCTTGCTACTCTGCCATGAATCCCATTTTTGCCAGTGTCATGAACACTGACCTTAGCCGAGGCGAGAGAGGCCTGCAGATCCCTGGATGTTGTTCTAGGGTTCTTTGTGACTTCCTAGATGATTTTATGCCTTGCTCTTGGAGAGATTTTGGCAGGACGGCCACTCCTGGGAAGATTCGCTACTGTCCCAATACTTTTCTCCATTTGTACAATATGGCTCTGACTGTGGTTCGGTGGAGCCCCAGAGCCTTAGAAATGGCTTTGTAACCCTTTCCAGACTGATAAGCATCAACAACTTTTCTTTCTAGAGGTCTTCAGGAATTTCTTTTGTTCGTGGCATGATGTGCCTCTAGAACCTGTGTGCTGACAACTTCACTCTGATGGTAAGGGCCAAAGTTAGTCAGATTTATGTCGGGCAGGGCTGGCCCAAATCAGGCCTGGTTGTTAACCAAAGTACTCAAACAGCTGACCCTAATTATCCCTTTAATTGGGTTGAGTTAACTAGGGGGGGCAATAACTTTTTCACACCTGAAGATTGCATGTTTGCACACCAAAGAAATGAAAGAAGCACCAAACTTTGGTGTCATTTTTTCTCTCAGACTACCTCTATATACTACTACAACCCACAAAAAAATCTGACCAAAATACAATGTGAAAAATGTGCAACAATGCAGAAAATCAGACAGGTTGCAAATACTTTTTCACGGCACTGTAAATATATAAATACATGGATGAAGGCTATATTTGTATCCTGAGTCATTCTAAAAAAAAAAGGCATAATACCACAGTAGTAACTTCAAAAGGTGATAATTCCTCTAGAGGAAAATATACTTGAAATTTGACCCATTCGACTCCTCGAGACCATCACTTTCAATTCAAACACAAAATATCTCGTTTTCAATCACTCAACAACATCCACAGTACAGAAATGGTCATTAATGATAAACAAAATGAGAATACATTAAAAAAAAAATGATGTAAAGCTGTTACATTCGTATCTCAGAGAAACGGATAACGACACAGAACGGCTGTACAGCACTGAAACACTATGTTTAAAAAACCCAACTGTACTGCTGAACCTCATCTTCTTTAATATTAGCATCACAACGGTATCCATGTATTATAAAAAATAAATGGGCCTCTTCAGTGAATTGCAGGAAAACAATTCCATCTCGGGTTTCTGTGACAGTTTATAAATTACTCGACCTTTGGTCTCATAAAAAAAAAAAAATATATATATATATTATATATATATATATATTATATATATACTTATACTGTATATATTTGTAAACTAATTTAACCCGCATCGTTGTGCATTTGGTGTACTGTAGCAAGTTGTAATGGTTAATTGTGATTTACTGTGGCTTGTGTCTTGGCCTCTAGACTGACTAGTTTAGTGGCTAATAATAACCCACTTACGATACAAGTTGGAACAGCACTGAATTGTTAATCTTTTTTTTTTTTTTAATTGTGTGGGAGTTCACATTAAACTAGTTTTAAATCTAGTTTCAGTAAAGTTTTCACAGGCCTCATTATTTTTTATTTTTCGTTTTCAATATGGGCTGGAAAGAAAATTAGAAACACCTCCTATTGCGTTGTAAAACCACACTTGTCGGCCACGACACTGATTCAAGGTATTTTAAAATGTTCTGGAGGGACCATCCCTCAGTGATAACAGCTTCTGATTTCTTATGCAAGTGGGTAAAATAATAATTATACAGTGGCTCACAAGGTCACTGAAATTACTTCAAAAGATACTTCAGAAGTAGGATGTGCTAGTTTTGCATATAAGACTTCTATCTACTACTGCATGTGTAGGTGGTTTAATATTATTCTTATGCTGTTCATGTAGCTCAATCTTTAATCGCAAAGTGTGAATTTGCCTGTTTAAGTGTCTAGTTTGGTAAAATGTCCCCAACAAAACTCTTTACATTTTATTTTTTCAAATGACAGGAATTTTTGAAAAGTGTACATAGCTGCAATGACGTTCATGTTCCTTTTGGTATTGGCCGGCTTATTAATAACCAGGCATTATGGACCATTTGGCTAATGGGGCCCGAGACAAAGTCCATAATGCCTGGTAATGCTCAATGTGAAGGTTCTTTACTTTTATACTTCAATGTTACAGCACAATTATTTTTTATTTGTATTTATTTTAACTGCATTTATTATTATTTATTTATTTTATTTTTTTTTTTTAAAGCATTTCTCCAATGACTTGGTGTCAGTTTGGATCATCGGGGCATGCATACATTTAATCATATTTTCTTCTGTTGTAAATAAAACATTACCCTTTTAAATGACTCCTACACATTTTATTGCAGTACAGAATAATGTGCAGCTGCTCTTGACTTTTGACAGGCGGTTTAGTGACAGAGGGTGTTTTTTTTTTAACAAATACTGCAGCACACATTTGCTTTATTGTTTGAATTCTGTTATTTAAATATAATTTTTTTTTTATTAAACTATTGAAACTTAAAAGTTAATTCAGCGTACACAGTAAATCCAAGATGGACTTCTGGTTCAATAATGAGCAGATTTTTTGCACATTAAAAGGCTTTTTTAATGGTTTAAAATTATATATATATTTGTTTCAGATATCTTTAAGTTGGGTAGAAATTGATTAATAAAATCCATTTTGATTATTTTTCTGTTTAAATCTAAAAACATGTTTGACCACCCTGCTAGGAGTAGTAGGTTTTTCAGTTTGTCCAACAGTACTCCTCTCTGCGCTACTGTATTTACATTTTTACAGCATAGATAGACCACCTCCCGAAATAACACCTAGGTTTCTTGCAGGAGGAGAAGGAGAAAGATTGATAGCATTAATGGAGACTGAGATAGAGAGGTCAGAGGAGTAGAAGTTACTAAAATCATTTTCAAGCCAAAAAATAAAAAATAAATAAATGTACATGTTACTATAGGCTTTGTAAAGATAAGGATTTTTACAATATGGATATGGTGCTACAAATTAGTACTAGCAATTTTATTCCTACAGTCCATTATAAAAGTATACAACATATATTTTTTATTGTTATAAGGGCTTTTATATTATTCATTACAAAGACCTTTGTTAAAACAAATAGTTATGGTTTATGCTTGAAGATTCAAAAGTCAGGAAATTCCTTACAGTGACAATTAAGTTAACTTCAATGGTGCAGCTTGAAGCCACAGTGCTTGAATGGAACGGTTTCTTGCTAAATGTGTTGTTACTAGGTTTTAAAAGTAATTATTATCCTTTTCACTACTTATCATTTAAGGCTAACCTGCCCATCATATCATAAGAAAAATTACAGGTAGTTATTTAAACAGTTGCAGCAGCACGTGGGGATGTACTGCATATGCTATATTTTCCGGAACCCCGCTACTTACTCTAAGTTTGTGACATTATGGCTAGGAATCTCTATTTGAAATAACACCTGCAATTCTAACTTTAAATGCTGGCTTCTCAGTAATTTATCATTTATAAGCCAAGTTTTGATGTTCTATTCTCAAAAAAGCACATAAACCCTGCATAACCTGGATCTATGTGTTTGCTGCTACACGTGAGATACGCACCCCCACAATACACGCATTCTTATACAGAAACTTGTGCCGCATAGCTGGCTGTGGGTGGGGATTGCCGCTCAGCGGACTCTGGAATGCAAATATGGCTTGAACAAAGACATGCCTCTGAATGGCCAAGTAAAGGTGCCAGGAGTTTGCGTTTGGCTAGCATTTCTCAAAAACTAACAGTATTTAATATGTCAACTATAATTTGAGCTATAACATTTGTTTTAAAGATCGAAAGAAGATTTCCTTTCAACAACAAACATAAGTCTGGCCAAAAAAATAATACTTTGCTAAAAGTATGCTGAATAAGTGAAAGTAGGTTAAATACACAAATCAAAATACATTTTGGAGGACTTTACAGTATTGTATCAGCAATGTTAGAAAACCCCCACAAAAAACAAACCCAGCACTTTATTGTAACATCTTAAATTGAATTTGATATATTTAATTGTATAGTTACACAGAAGAGCACACCAACAACAGTAATTGGAGGTACGCAAAGTGAACGCCATCACTCAAAGAAGGGTTAACATACCAGTCCAAAAATATTCTGTTGATTTCACACAATGTCAACATTTGAATACAGAACAAGTGGCTTCTTCCGGCTAAGAAATCTTGTAGTTTTGTATCATAGTACTTTTATACCATTATGTGAAAAAAACAATATGTTTCACAGTTAAGTAGGCATATTAGCGCTTGTAAAAAAATGATAAACTTGATACACCACATACTTATCAGCTTTAGTTTCACGATCATAATAATATCACTCCTACCCTTAGTTTTGTAATTAGCCATTGGCTCAGTGACAAACATAGCATGTTGGATTGCAATATGATGATGGCTGACTTTACCTGGAGAAAAACAAAAGGATCTCTTTGAAGTATAGGGCTTGAACACATTCAGTACCATAGGCAACTCAGCAGCTTCACTGGAGGAACAAATGAACGTAATTGTTTTGTTTGTTTTTGCTAGTTCCAAAAAAACAAATGCCAAAGTCAATAGAGTTTGAAACATTTAAAACAGAAGTAAACATGTACATTGCTATAAAATAAACCAACAGGCAACACAGAAGTTAATAATTTCTTAGTATTATTACTAACCAATATTTCACATAGCGTTTGTGTTTTAATAATAATTATGGTTGTCTTCAACTGTGTTTACTACTCATGGCCGCTTGGCTGAAGCTCCTACACACCCCTTAATTCTGCTCTCAAGCCGAGTAGTTTACGCGTGGTGTCTCCTCGTCTTTTGCCGTTTCAGCATGCAAATATCTTCTGCGTATCTGTGAGAACTCCTATTTTTAGCTAAACCACACCTACTTTTAATCCTGCTGCCCTGAAGCGAGTATCTGTGCTCCAGATGCGTGTGTGCTTTTCTCACTCTCGTTCCAGAATGAATAGCAGCTCCGACCCTGTGTAAACCCTTCTTCACATGCATAAATACCCTTGAGGTGCGTAAGTCCTTTGAGAATATGCCCCTTAATTATGGCTTCTTCATCCAGCTGTTTCAACAAAGCTAACAGTGTTAAAGTGTATTATTATTATTATTTATTTCTTAGCAGACGCCCTTATCCAGGGCAACTTACAATTGTTACAAGATATCACATTATTTTTACATACAATTACCCATTTATACAGTTGGGTTTTTACTGGAGCAACCCTAGGTAAAGTACCTTGCTCAAGGGTACAGCAGCAGTGTCCCCCACCTGGGATTGAACCCACGACCCTCCGGTCAAGAGTCCAGAGCCCTAACCACTACTTCACACTGCTTTGTAGTGTTAAAGTGTAAACCAAGTCCGATTATTGTTCAATTAAGACAGTGATGTTCAATTTAGTAAGGATGAAAAAAAAGATAAAAAAAAAAAAAAATCAATCAATACTCTAATTAACTGTAATGACCCTTAAAATCTTGACGCGACTTGTGTTAAAACCTGCCTGTGCTGGTCAGTATAAATCTTCTGTTGTTGTATATGTCAATCAAACACTGAACTAAAAGACAGCGAAACTTGGCTGGACACTAGGCCATAAATTGACAGCTCTCAATCTACTTTGGTTTACTGAATACACTCTTTCCTGTAACAGTGCACATTTCTAACAGGCCCTCAATCTAACAAATACAATTGCAGTATCAGAGAAGAACGAATGAAGTAAAATTGTGAAACTGCTAATGCTGTTTAAAAAAAAAAAAAAAACAGACATTCACTGGTCTCTAATCAACCACTACATTTGATTTAATTCAAACTTTCACCATTGTTCCTTATTTTCACCTGAAATAGCCTAATAAGATGGGTGTCCTCGGCTCACCGCGCACCAGCGACCCCTGCAGTCTGGCCGGGTGCTTGCGGGCTTGCCTGTAAACTGCCCAGAGCTGTGTTGTCCTCCGACGCTGTAGCTCTGAGGTGGCACGGTGAGTCTGCAGTGTGAAAAAAAAGCGGTCGGCTTACGGCACACGCTTCAGAGGACAGCGTGTGCTCGTCTTCGCCGCTCCAAAGTCAGCGCGGGCGTGGTAGCAGAGAACTGAGGCTAAAAAAAAAAAAAATTGGATATGCCAAATTGGGAGAAAATAATAAAATAAATCGGCAATTTCTAAATTAAAAAAAATTAATAAATAAATATCTGAAGACTAAAATGAAAAAAAAGCATCCCCCAACATCACTTCCAAAACATATACAGTACACACAGTCCAGGAGCTAATCTCAGTTTAGCCCCAAATAAGCATGTTTACACAACAGCAAAGGGCTGATTTTTTTTTTTACTTGGTGAAGCTCTCAGGAACCTCCAGTATTGCCTTTTTGTTACAGGTTAGTTCACAAACCTTTAACATCTAAAGAATGTTTTTGTAGAAGTATTTTATATGAAAAATACAGCATGAAACTGTTCCAAACAAAAGGGGGCAAAAAATCAAAAACGTCATTAGCACAAATACATCCAATAATGTTACAACCAAAAATTGAACAATTGAGACTTTTAATTTAGGGTCTTGTAATTGTTTCCTATTCATGCATTATAATTGGTCTAACAATTTTGGAGAACATTTCTTTACAGAAGCTGGTCAATTGCACTATGCAGCTAAAGAAAGAACAATGTACTGTATTGCTAAAACTGTATAAAAAAAAGATCTGGTCTTTCCTTTTACTTTTAATATATCCACAAAAGTAGAGTGCAAAAATAATGTTACTGTAATTTAAGGGGGTAGTCTTTACTGAAAATAGACTACAACACTTAACCATTAATGTCTATTGCAGAGGTCATTATCTGCTACACTTAAGCTCCCCAAGCTGAAGGTGAAAGCACTTTACAACGGTCATTTGTCATCAAATAATACTTCTGAAGGTAGGTGCAGCAGTCTGTATAGTTCACATTGTGAGAGCTACAAGGAGGGGAGAAACGTGTGTGCCTGCTATAAAATCTACCCCTCACAGAAATGGAAAGACAAGGGTTGGTTTCTGATAAATGAGAGTGTACTGAATTTTAACTATAGAAAGACGTAGAAAGCAGTCACCAACAAATCATATCACTTTAGTAAAAAATCCACATTTTGACACTAAAATTAAAATTAATACAGCCTTTAAATGTTGTTTTATTATAATTTAAGGGTCTGTTGCCTATAGCACCATTACTTGATGACTTAACGTACATTAAACATGGGATTAGGGCTGAACATTGAAAGTTGTCAAACAGTTCTCAGAACATTCACTTCCCATTCAAGCATGGTAACCAGGCACATGTGGAAACGAGGGGTATGTACAAAGGGTTACCATGTACACCCTAAATAAACAAACAAGAAATCAAATAATAAACAAATACAAACAACTGCTATGCCTGATAATCAACATGATTTTTGGTTAACGATTGGTTGAATAACTATTCTTTAAAATAAATGTATGCACATTTGCACATGTAATTAATAATACAAAAATAAATTTTTAAAATTAAAAAAAAAAAAAAAAAAACACTATATGAATTATATAATGATTTGTTATGGCCGCCATTACCAATACACAAACGCAACATTTTAGCATTCATTCGGGTCTTTAAAAAAAAAAAAAAAAAAAAAAAGCCTTACCTTCACACAGAAACCCAGCCAGTCCCCAGATGAAATCGGTGCAGTGGTGACAGTACGTTGGTTTGGTTAAAGTCACTTTCCTAAAATTGTGTCCTGGGGCGCTGATATGATGCTTGGTTCTGGAACTCGGCGACTGATGCACTTTCTTCCGTCCAGTCCCAGGGCTAGCAGTTGGACTTTCGTTGTTGCCATATCGTATGCGACCGCGATCTGCCATAATTATTAATTATTTCTGATCCGATAAGCTTATTTCCTTTGATTGTAAAATGCTGGGGATTGTTTACACTACCACGTAGCAATGTTAAAAGCCTATTCTCTTCAAGACATGGCGACAAGAAGGTACTAGTGTAAAATACAGTGAAAGCACAAGGACTATTAAATAGGCAAAGAAACCAAAATCATGTCAACGTAATGCAAGAAAACAACGGCCTTTTACAGCTGTCAGTGGGGAAAAAAACACATTACAAATACTTAAGACTATCGCCCGGTAATTGTTATTTGTCACAAAGCATACAATACACCCAACTCCACCTTTTTGTTTAAACGTTGTTAAATTTTAAAATTAAAATAGCTTCTTAAACTGTTAAAAAAAAGAACAACTCTGGTCTGTAAAGATATCGCCAAAATAATCAATTAAAATAATGTAATAAAATTCACAACCCGCGTAAATTAAACGGGCTTCCTTGGCTTATTCGACCCTCCTTATCAAGAATCTTTCAAAGACGTAAACTAAGCCAACATGTACAATTCGATGTTTGCAACGTTTTATGCAGAGTTGATTTCCACGCGTATTAATCAGAGACGCCGAAAACACAATCAAAATAAAGATGTGTACGGATATAACATAAGGTTCACTGATATACGTCGGTTCTTGGTTTTCCCTCTGTGTGTAATTTAATTGTCATTAAACTGTAAATTCGAATTATAAACACACCGGAGCAATACTCTTAGTCTTAGACCTGTGGTAGAATTAAGGAGATTGGAGTACTTGTTGTAGGAAGCAGATCGAATACACAGGCCAGTCTGTTCACAGTCTGTAGTCGAGAAAGAAGCGTCTCAGATAAAACCCGTGCGATACGATAGAAGAAATAAAGCAAATCCGATGATTCGATACGAAAGAGACAACCGTGAAAGTCTGTGTCAGACAAGCTTCCAACAAACGAATTCGATTTCTCCCATCCAAGCAATTTGCAACTGCGTTTGTTTTCCACTGCCCTCGGTATGTTTATTGTTATTATTATTATTTGTTTGTTTTACAATGAAAGAATCGGTTTAGATATTAGGCAGTGGGCTTCTTCTAGACTGGAAACCCGAACACTCAACTTCCGCCTTCAATTCTGTTTTGCTGTCTGCTGCAGTGGTGAGGTCTTGACTGCCGGTTGCTCTTTTTTGCTTTCCAGCTGTGGTTTGTGATCATTGCCCCTTGATCAGTGCATGACTCTTGATCACACTTGACTGACGATTCCCGTTTGTCGTTACAGATTACCATTCCCTTGCTGAAATCCTCCGCAACATGTTAAAAAAATAAATAAAAAACACTGACAGACTTTCCAGTTATTAAATAACACGCCCGCAATTTGCAAGTCACGCAGCGTTTGAACTCGCTCTCCCCACTCACATTCCTGCTGCTTCTGTGTTAACTCTTATCTTTTCAATTCTCCCAACTGCATGCGTGTTGTTATTAAACGAGAATGAAAGCAAAGACCAAGGAACTGCCACACCAGAGTGCGTAAAGGAAGGAAGCTTTAGAAAATAAAACCACCATTTTAGCAGCATTTTTATGTAATATTGAAGGTAATGTAGTGTTATGGGTGACTGTTTGCTACATCGTATGTATGTATGCTACTCTGTATTCTGTAACCTCGTATTTAAGTAGAGTTAACTGTCCAGTTTGTTTACAGCCTCAAAGGCTTGTTCCAGCTGCTCTAAATGTTAGGTACAGTATTCATATTTTTCTAAAATGATTCTACCCAGCTAAAACGTAATTGAATTGGACCTTAAAATTTCAAGCACATTTTCTTCAATAAGGTAATCGATCCTTAATGTTGATTAAAAACCATAAAAAAATGTATCTTACAGGAGTAATTTAGGACCCTTACAGTTTTTAAGTCAAGAGTGAAAAATTACTTTTATAAAATGTCTTTCTTGTCTTAGTGTGTTTTAATGTAACTTTTATATTGCTGCATTTTTATTAGGGGGCCACTCAACAAAGTTGCTGGGGAAGCCAATTGCTATTGTTAAGATTATTAGGCTTCCAAGCCAGAATGGCTTGGGAAGCCTATTGTTATTGTAAGGATTTTTATTATTATTATTATTAGGCTTCCAGGCCATAGGCTGGGAAGCCTATTGTTTCAGTTAGGATTTTTATTTTTTTTCTTCCACTCTTTTCAAAAAATCTCTAAAATCAACACCGTTCCATGGAAACTCACAAAACTTGGTAGGGTGGTAGGTACCTAAAGGAAGTTGTGTCAGATCATAGGTCACATGGTCTGGCAGCCATATTGGATTTCTCGAGAATTTTGGACAATTTAAAAAAATATTCTTCTCCGAAACCACTTATCGCAGAGATGTGAAACTTGGTGCAATAGACTACCCTCATAGCCTAGATTTACGGTTGTTCAAGACAAGTCGATTGGTCACATGGTCTGGTGGCCATATTGGGATTTGTCAAAAAATATTCAAATGTCTTCTTCTCTGAAACCGTTATGCCGATTAAAGTGAAACTTTGCATACATAGCCTTGGCAAGGTTGTATATTAAGTTTGTTAAAAGCAAGTTGCTAGATAATAAACATGGCCACCATGAGCCAATCAAATTTCAGCTATGGTCAATGTGCACATATTTGCACATATTGCAGTATTCATTTAAAGTACAATGTTGTAGACTCATGAATCTTCATAGAGTGGTGGTAGAGACCTTTGGAAAGTTGTATCAGAGCAAAAACAAAGTCATAGGTCACATGGTTTGGCAGCCATATTGGATTTTATGCGAATGTTGGCCAATTTAACAAAATCTTCTTCTCCAAAACCTCTCATGGTGCAGATGTGAAACTTGGGGCACATACTACCTTTATGGCCTATATTTAGATTTGTTCAACACAAGTTGATTGGTCACATGGTTCGGCAGCCATATTGGATTTGTCAAAAATATTCAAACGTCTTTTTCTCTGAAACCGTTATGCCGATTTAAGCGAAACTTTGCATACATAGCCTTGGCAAGGTCGTCTATCAAGTTTATCTCGCTACATAAAAAAAATGGCTGCGGTGAGCCAATCAAATTTCAGCTATGGTCAAATTGCATATATTTGCACATATTACCTTGCTAAAGCTCAAATGCAAAACTTGTTTAGAACTCCTTTGAGAATTTAGACTGTCATAGTTACAATACAATACACAAATTAACCCATATATGCTATATTCAAAAATTAACTTTCTTAAGGTCTAATGCAAAACTAGCTTATAACTCCTTACAGAGTACAGATAGGGTAATAGTTACTATGGAACACATATAGGAACCCATATATGCTGTATTCAAAAATTAACTTGACCGTGACCTTTGACCTCTCCATAAGGTCAATTGCAAAACTAGCTTATAACTCCTTTCAGAGTGCAGATACGAGTTGAATGCTGAGAGTTGAAACGTAATCTTGGAAAAAAAAAGTTTGCAGATAATGTTCTTATAACGTTCTTGCAACATTACTAAAAACTGGTCTTGGTTGCTGTGACAGGGTAGCGTTGCGGGCCCAGATGGTATTGGCAGGCAAAAGAGACTCAGAGACAAGCACTGCTGTGCAGTTTAATAAACAAAAAATAAATCAAAAAGTCAAACAAACAAAAAAAAACGGCTCACAAACATAATAAACAGGAACAAAATAATCGGCTCAAGGGCCAAAACAAAAAGTTTAAACAAAATACAAAAAAACGTAGGCTGGGCATTCGCCTTCACTACTAACAAAATATAACTACAAAGTTTCCAAAATAATAACAGTAACACAGTAACACAGTAACACAGTGTTCACTCACCCCAAAACTCCCTCCCCCAAACAAAGGATTTTTCCCCTTTTTTATACCATGTGGCTGGAACCTAATTATGATTCAATTAGCTCCAGCCACATTCTCACATGTCTTTTGGCAGGGATAGGAAATTAACCCCATCCCAGGAGGCTGTGTGGTCCAGTGGTTAAAGAAAAGGGCTTGTAACCAGGAGGTCCCTGGTTCAAATCCCACCTCAGCCACTGACTCATTGTGTGACCCTGAGCAAGTCACTTAACCTCCTTGTGCTCCGTCTTTCGGGTGAGACGTAGTTGTAAGTGACTCTGCAGCTGATGCATAGTTCACACACCCTAGTCTCTGTAAGTCGCCCTGGATAAAGGTGTCTGCTAAATAAACAAATAATAATTCCTGCCAACCACCACCAAATCACCACAAAATCATATTATTTACAGGCAGGGCCCTGCCCTGCCACATTTACCCCCCTTGTGTGCAGCACACATGGCCCCACGGCCATCTCCCCCCTTTCAAAGCCATCCATCCTCCCTCAAGTCCCCTACTGTCCTTCCTCTCCCATCCTTGAGGTAGGGTTAGTCCATAGTCCGGCGCCTTCCTGGCGGGACCGAGACCTGGCGACAGGGGACCCAGGCGTAGTGGATGGGGTGTCAGGAGCGCAGGCAGACGAGCAGTCGGCTGCAGCCCCAGGCAGAGGTGCGAGCCCAGGCGACTGTGGAGCGACGTCTGGGCAACCAGGGGGAGCGGAGCAGGAGACCAGCGGACCCTCGGGAGGCGACGGCGGCAGTGGACCCAAGCAAAGGAGACACAGGCAAACTCCAGGTGATGCGGAGCAGCAGGAAGCCCCAGGCGATGCGGACAGCAGGCAACCCCAGGCGATGCGGAGCAGCAGGTAACCCCAGACAATGCAGAGCAGCAGGCAACCCCAGGTGATCCAGACTTGGCATCCCTGAGCGGAGCGAGGCAGGCATCCTTTGGCGGTGCGAGGTAGGCATCCTTGGGCGGTGTGAGGCAGGCATTCCCGGGTGATAGCGAACTGGCATCCCCACGCAATGGCGAACTGGCACCCCCAGGTGATGGCGAACTGGCATCCCCAGGCGATGGCGAACTGGCAATCACAGGCAATGGCGAACTGGCATCTCCAGGCGATGGCGAACTGGCATCCCCAGGTGATGGCGACGGCGGGAGGGTAGCCCCTGGCCATGAAGACGGCAGCCTGGTGGTGGTGGAGGCAGAGGTAGCTCCTGCTCCTCCCCTTCTGGCTGCGAAGGTGGCAGGGGCTCCTCCCCTTCTGGCTGCGAAGGTGGCAGGGGCTCCTCCCCTTCTGGCTGCGAAGGCGGCAGGGGCTCCTCCCCTTCTGGCTGCAGCAGGGGGACCAGCAGGCATGCTCCCTCCGCTGGTGGGAAAAACTGGCTTACAAAAACCTTCGTCTCTGAAACTGCTAGTCCGATTGTACCAAAAATTGGCACACATGATCCTAGTGTGGTTGTCTTTAATGGTTATTCAAGGGAAGTTGCTGCAATAAAAATATGGCGGCCACATTGGATGACATCATCAACAAACAAAACTGGCTAATAACTCCTTATAGCAGTGGTATTCAAGCGGTGAAGTGCGCCCCCCTGGGGGGGCGTGGAGGAATTGCAGGGGGTGCATGATGTAAGGAATAATTTCTGTCTACATTTGTAATAATCAGATATGCCTAATGGCACAATATTTAACCCATTTAAAAACATTTAAGCACCTCAAAATAAATTAAATCCATTATTGCATAATTGCCATAATATAACAGTCTTTCACATTTTAATAATTTTAATAAAAAAAAAATATTGTTTTCCACTTTCCGGATCACATGCATGTAAATGCGCAGTGCATACTAGCGGGAGACCGGGAGTCTGTTAACAGGAGAAAGCTAACATTAGCTGGCTGTGAAAATGGATCGATTCCTGATCTCGAAAGGTACTGTACCAAAGCGAAAGCCCGAATCCACTGCACTTGATCCCGGATCGACAAAGACAAGAAAGTATGACAAAGCATACTTGGATTTTGGATTTACTTCCATATTGTCAGCAAAAAAACAGGCACATCCTTCTCATTAAATTGGTAAGTTTGTATCCCAAACGTTTTAAACCTAAATGTAGTTTATCTGAAGTTATTTTGTGATGAGCTTTGAGTTTCAGTGTGCTGTGGTTATTGTTATGATTAGATATTATTATTATTACATATATTGGGGGGGGGGGGGGGGGGGGGGGGGGCAAAAAGTTATGGAAATTTAAAAGGGGGGCTCATGTAAAAAAGTTTGAATACCACTGCCTTATAGAGTGCAGATAGGGCCATGGTTACTATGGAACTCATATAGTAGCCTATGTATGCTCTATAAAAAAATGCTATTTGGCCGTGACCTCTGACCTTTCCTAAAGGACAAATGTAAAACTGGCTTATAACTTCTTATAGAGTGCACATAGGGTCATGGTTACTATATAAAAATGGCATTCTGTACTATTTGCTAAAGTGTTTGGTACTGGTACTGGCATTCTGCACTATTTGCTAAAGTGTTTGATACTGGTACTGGTACTGGTACTGGCACATACGGCTGGGAAGCTTATTGTTATTGCTGGGATTATTAGGCTTCCAAGCCAGAACTCCTTACAGAGTGCAGATAGGGTAATAGTTACTATGGAACATATATAGGAACCGATATATGCGCTATTCAAAAATTGTATTGACTGTGACCTTTGACCGCTCCTTAAGGTCAAATGCAAAACTAGCTTATAACTCCTTACAGAGTGCAGATAGGCTAATGGTTACTGTTAAACTCATATAGCATCCCATATACAGTATGCTCCTATGGTACAATATACTACAAAGATTAGTACAGGCCAATGGGCTACTATGCCACGTGTGAAATACCGTCATAGGTCACATGGTATGGTGTTTGGACCCCGGTCATTGCTGCTTGCAGCTATATTTAGGCTTCCAAGCCAGAATAGCTGGGAAGCCTATTGTTTCTGCTAGGATTTTGGCTCTTAAAATCAACACCGTTGGACGAAAACTCACGAAACTTGGTGGGTGGTAGGCACCTAAGGGAAGTTGTGTCAGAGCGAAAACGAAGGTCATGATTTTCATTACATGAGAGTAGATGTTAAAACTTCATGCTGATTTGAACTCGGCTCTTACCAAGATAAGCGCCAACTAAGACATAGCTTTACAGTAAACTACAGCCCAGCTTACTTACCCGTACATCAGCGTTTCTTTCTTTCTATTGTGCTCCCCAGCCAGAATCTTTCCGGCAACCACAGCCAGTTGCTGCTCCTTTCTGCTGCTTCAGATAAGTTCTTCACTGTGCGACACAACTCTTGGCCACTGAATCCGACGTCTCGGAGAAACCAGTTTGTAGAGTGTGCCACAAATCCTCGACAACCCACCTCCACTGGGTAAACCCGGACTCTCCATCCTCGCTGTTCCGCTTCAGTGGCTAGTTGAGCATACCGCAGTTTCTTCCTCTCATACGCCTCATCTACAGCATCCTCCCATGGCACTGTTAACTCTACCAGGTGAACAAGGCGTGCTGATCCAGACCACAAGACAATATCTGGTCGAAGGTTAGTGGTGGCAATCTCAAGTGGAAAAATAAGTCGTTGACCAGCATCTGCCAGCATTTTCCAGTCGCTAGCAGCTTCCAGTTGTCCTGGGTGAGGATTGGTTTTAACACCTTTTCTTGGTGGTTGCTCTCCTGGGTGGAGGAATGTTGTCTTTTGTGTGTAATGTTTTGATGGAACAGGTGGCAACTTATTGGTCATGTTACGCTTGTCTTCCAGTGCTAAGGCCAAACATCGCAGCACCTGGTCATGGCGCCAAGTAAACCGTCCTTGGCTAAGAGCCACCTTACATCCTGTCAAAATGTGCCTTAATGTTGCAGGTGATGAACACAAAGGACATGAGGGATCCTCTCCTACCCAGAGGTTTAGGTTCTGTGGTGATGGGAGAACATCATATGTTGACCTGATGAGGAAACTGATCCTGCTCTGTTCCATTGACCATAGGTCTTGCCAGCCAATCTTCCATTGTTCCACACTCTCCCATCTCATCTATTCTCCCTGCTTGGCCTGGGAAATGGCTTTTATGCACCTCATCCTCCTGCTTTTGCACCTCGTTGACTACCAGCTTCCTCCGTTGAGCTGGGGCTGCCTTGTGCCATGTAGGAGGAGCTGAACTGAGAGCAAGACCCCCTCTTCCATGCTGAACTTGCCCTATGATATCACCAATTCGAAGGGCAGCCTTTGCATCCTCCACAGCTTTCTTTGCCGCCCACTTTCTTCCAGTTTTCAACACACGTGCTGCCTCCCTTACGCATTTGTCGCGTGACTCTACTAATGTCATTTCCAGTCTGACCTTGGCGCACTTAAACTCCTCGGTTAGAGCGGAGACTGGTAGCTGCAGTATTCCTTTACCATAAAGTCCCACTCTGCTGAGGCAGCGTGGAACTCCCAACCATTTCCTGATGTATGAAGTGATTAAAGCTTCCAGCTTCTCTACTGTTGTCAAAGAAACCTCGTACACAGTCAATGGCCACAGCAACCTCGGCAGTAGACCAAACTAAAGGAACCAGAGTTTTAGTTTGCCTGGTAAAGTGCTGCTATCTATGCTCTTCAACCCTTCCACTGCTTGTTGTCTAACTTCTCCCACATGAACTGTGTCCTTTAGATCCCCGTTGTACCATCTCCCAAGACTCTTTACTTGCTTCTCTGACACTGTTGGTATTGCCTTACCATTAATGAAGAACGTTTTATCTACTACTTTACCTTTAATTATAGAGATGCTCCTTGATTTAGTGGGCTTGAATTGCATTCGTGCCCATTCAATGTTATTGGTTAATTTGCCCAATAACCGATTAGTGCAGGCTACTGTTGTAGTCATGGTTGTCATGTCATCCATGTATGCTCGAATTGGTGGTAGTCGCATTCCAGAAGCCAAGCGCTCTCCTTCCACTACCCATTTTGATGCCCTAATGATTACTTCCATTGCCAAGGTAAAAGCCAGTGGAGAAATGGTGTATCCTGCGATTATTCCAACTTCTAGGCATTGCCATGTAGTGCTGAATTCTGAAGTTGAAAAAGTAAATTGCAAATCTCTGAACAATAATGCTGAAGAAAATCTTGCCTTCTACGTTTAATAGGGAAATAAGGCGAAACTGACTGATGCTTGTTGAATCTTTTTCTTTAGGTATAAAGACTCCACCTTCTCGGCGCCATGCTCTTGGTACAACCTGTTTTTCCCATGCCACTTTTATCAATTTCCACAGGATTCGTAGAACTCCTGAAGAACTCTTGTACACTCTGTATGGAACTCCATTAGGCCCTGGAGATGATGAAGCCCTTGTTTTACTTCTTTCCACTTAGGTGCACAGTCCTCCATTTGGTGTTCTTGTGGATTGATAGGTGGGATTTCTGAAAGAATTGACATAGGCTCCTGCCTTTTTGAATCTGTATGTGTTTCCTCCAAATATCTCTCCAGCTCAAACTTAGATGCTTTTAGTGTGCCATTCTTCTCACTGGTGAATAACTTCTTTACAAATTTGAATGTGTCTTTATAAAATTTAGTTCTCGCACGCTCCTTCTTTTTGTAGCGTTTCCGTAGGCGCTCAGCTCTGCGCAATGTTGCAAGCTTATCTTTTATGACCCTTTGTAAGAGATTGAGTCCCTCCTTCTGACTTTGTTCTGCTCTTCTCCATTGCTTCCTCAGCTGTCTCCTTTCTCTAACTAAGCGTTCAATCTCCTGCTGCCATCTAGACTTTCCAGCTGTACTTTTTCCTTCCTTTTTTCAACTCCGAACCTCTCGCTTCCATATGCGTAGATGATGTCCCCAAATTTATCCAGCTTCTTTTCAATTGTTCCACTTAACCTTTCCATTGCAAAGCAGAGATCTGTGTTTACTGTGTCCCATGCAGTTTTCTCACAAGCTCTTGGCCATTTAACTCCAGGCTTGTGCCTGTTGAGGTTCTTTTCTCTCTTATGCTGGTTTGTCTGACCGGGTTCACAAGGATCATTAGGTTCATCACTAACTGATCTTGTTTTCAAGCCACGCTTGATTAAAATGGCACTTTCCAGTAATTATTTATTGCGTTTTGATGATGGCACTCAAAAACTACACACAGCTATTCAGTTTAGCCTACTAAAACGTTATAATTTCTCCCGCTAGCTCTGTCGAGCACAACTCACACGAGAATACACTTGAATGACAAGGCGGTGAGCCAATCGAAAAGGATGAACAGTGCAAAATCATGTAAGGTCATATCTGAGATTTTTGTGGGGGCCGGACTTTAAAAATGTGGAATGTGGCTAAAGTAAATAAAAAAGTACCTTTTTTATTCTATGATTTTCCATGACTCTAATAAAATACCAGTTTACCAGGATATTCCAGGACTGGATTTTGTTAAAACCATTTTCCAGGACTTTCCAGGTTTTCAAGCACCTGTACGAACCCTGATATATATATATATATATATATATATATATATATATATATATATATATATATATATATATGTAAGACAGCAGGGAGGGGGTTAAATCCTCCCTGCAGAAAACATGTGTGAATGCACATTTGTTTTAATTGAATTGTTTTGCTTTACTGTTTAATTTAATTTGTTAATTGTTTTATTATTAATTATCCCCTGCACCTGGTAATTATTGTTAAATTAGAACCAGGTGCAGGGTATTTAAAGAGGGCAGTCAGTTTGCTCAGGGTTGCTGAGGAGAAGGAGGCAGAAGGGGTGCTCTGCTTCCAAGCTGTCGTTAACAGTGTGTACAGCGTAAACCTGTGTGGTTTTTGTTGGAGTTTGTGAAGCAGGTAAACGACTTAGCCGTCCTGCCATATAGTGTAGGTTCCTGTGTGTCTAGTTAGTGCTCGTATAGAGCTAGGTGTTTATTTTGTTTTTCTGTTTTGTTTTGTGAATTAAAAATAGCGAAACCGTGCTTTAAACTCCATTTCTGTGTCCTGGGTCGGTGTTTTAAAGGGGCAACGAACTGCGGAGTGGTGCAAACTATCACAATATATATATATATATATATAAAGGTCAAATGCAAAACTTGCTTATAACTAATTTACAGTGCAGACAGTGTCATAGTTAATATGGAACAGACATCTGAACCCATATATGCTGTATATATGACCTTTGACCTCTCCTTAAGGTCAAATGCAAAACTAGCTTATAGAGTGCAGATAGGGTAATGGTTACTATGAAACACATCTAGCAACCCATATATGCTCCTATGGTACCATATGCTACCCAGATTAGTAGCCAATGGGCTACTATGCCACATGTGAAATACGGTCATAGGACGCATGGTCTGTCGCTTGGACCCCGGTCATTGCTGCTTGCAGCTATATTTATTATTATTTAACAAATGCTTTTATCCAAAGCGACCTAGAGACTAGGAGGTGAACTATGCATCAACAACTGCTGCTGCAGATCACTTACAATATGACCTTGGTTTTTAGCACAAGGAGGTAGAGTGACTTGCTCAGGGTCACACATGAGTCAGTAGTTGAGCTGGGATTGAACCGGGAACCTCCTGGTAACAAGCCCCTTTCTTTAACTACTGGACCACCAAGCCTGCAGTTCTAGTTGCCTGCCACGGTGTAACATAGTGCCTTTCTTTACAGGGCTCCAGACAAACATTTTGCCTTAGGCCAAGAAAATTATTGGTTGGCAAATCCAGTTGTTGGGTGCCATTTTTGGAACAATTTGGTTGCTACCATATTCAACTGCTTAAAATACAGCAACGTGCTAAGACACTAAAGTGATACTGAAGCAGTGTACTCACTTGTTTGTTGCCTCATTCTGCTGAATGGTTCTGCAATAAACTCAGCATGTTAATTTTTTTGATATTTTGCAAGTGTTATGACTGCACCTTTGTGTCCAGTTGTAATATGGGGAATAGCATGCTGTAGCTCACATACTCAGTGTTAGTTAGTGAAGTCCTGATCTGTGAGCATGTAACACAGCCAGCTCTTATGTTTACACGTTACTGTTTATTTTTTCTGTAAAAACAAGTTTGTTTCAGTGAGTTCATTCTGTTATTTGCGATAAACACACCACAGCAAGCAAGAATGCGCTGCAATTGAAAAGTTATGTAGTTTGTCAAAGTGTTCTCGTTGCAATTCTTCTGTACGGCTAGTAGATGACCTTAAGCCCAGCTGCTGGCAATGCTTCAGTTCGTTTCATGCAGCGACATAGAAACAAAGACCTGCTTTCAGATCAATGCAGTGTCCTGTTTACTGGTTCAGTGTGGCGGAGTGTCCCGCCCCTATATATATGTGCGCTGTTTATTATTATTTGTATTATTATTATTTGCAGCGCGGATGAAAAGTCGCCACCATTATGTGTTATTGTTTTGTATTTTTTGTTTTAAAACCTTGTGAGGATGAGTGACTGATCAGCTACTGATTGTTTAACTAGCTGACAGTCACGCATCCTTATTAAACTCGTGCAGACTATGGCCGAGGGGTAATAAGATAATTAATAGCTAGTTAACCCCTCGGCCAGAATATAAAAGCCTGCAACTTTCTTTGTTCGAGGAAGGGTTCAGAATGGAGAATGATTGTGGAGAGGAGGTAATAGTAAAACACAGAGAAATAACAATTGCTAAACGTGCTGGTTAATAAACCAGCACCATACTTGTTATTGTTTATTGTTTGTTTGTTTATTTGTTTTCTTTTGTATTTATTTAAATCTTTTGTTTGATAATTATTTAATAAAATACTGAGCGCCGTAGCACCTCAGTTTTGCCCCGCTACTTCCTGAATCTGTGATTTTGTGTGACGTCACCCCTGCAGCCATCCTGTTCACAGTTGGTGTCAGAACCGGGACGACAGCGCCGCCAAGCGTCAGGCCAGGTATACTGCAGGGTTTTTTTCAAAAGTTTTTTGTTTTGTCTGGGGAAGAAAAATAAATAATTAAAAAATAAAAATGGGAAGAAGTATCCGGAGGAAACAGCAGCAGCAGCAACAAGCGCATCAACAGCAGTGCACGGCCAGTTGCAGGTCCCGCTGCGTCTCTGCTATACCGGATGTCTGCCTCGCCTGTTTAGATGAGCAAGGGCTGCGTCCTCCGAGGTGGACTGGTCCACTCCCCTCTGAGGGGATTTTGGACTGGCTGACGAGACTGAGAGGGAGGTCGAGGAGGCCCTCCCTGCTGTGATCAACCTCCTGTGGGCCCGAGATGGGGAGCGCTGGGAGGCCTGGGAACAACAACACCACACAGCGTCCCTCCCAGACATCACAGACATGGTGCTCAACTACCTGGCTGCAGATATGGGAGGGGCCCCGCTGCCGTCTCCAGCACAAGAGGGAGAGGAGCCATCGCTGCCGTCTCCAGCGCCAGAGGGAGAGGAGCCACTGCTGCCGTCTCCAGCGCCAGAGGGAGAGGAGCCATTGCTGCCGTCTCCAGTGCCAGAGGGAGAGGAGCCATCGCTGCCGATGCCAGAGGGAGAGGAGCCATCGCTGCCGTCTCCAGTGACAGAGGGAGAGGAGCCATCGCTGCCGTCTCCAGCGACAGAGGGAGAGGAGCCATCGCTGCCATCTCTAGCGCCAGGAGGAGACTGCTTGCTGCCTCTGCCTCCACCACCTCCACTGCCAGGAGCAGAGCAACAGGAGCTGCCTCTGCCTCCACCGCCACCCTCACCCTAAGATTACCTGCCACTCCCTCCTCCACCACGATGGGAGGACTGCTTATCACTTCCACCTCCACCGCGGTGGGAGGACTACCTGCTGCTCCCACCTCCACTGCCATGGGAGGGACTGCTCCTGCCCTGCCTCATTCTGCCCAAGGATGCCTGCCTCGCTCCGCCCAAGGATGCCTGCCTCACTCTGTCCAAGGATGTCTGCCTCGCTCCGCCCAAGGATGCCTGCCTCACATTGCCTGGGGTTGCCTGCTGCTCCGCATCGCCTGGGGTTGCTTGCTGCTCCGCATCACCTGGGGAGCCACCAGTTAGGAAGTACGAGGGAGAAGTGGAGCTCCCGCTGCTGCCTTCATGGCCAGGGGCTCCCCTGTCGAGTTCGGCTCCCGAGGGTCCGCTGCTGCCATCGCCTTCTGAGGGTCCGCTGCTGCCGTCGCCTCGCGAGGGTCTGCTCCTGGCTTTGCCACCCGTTGACGCCAGGGGTCGCTACCGGCTTCGCTTCGCCTGGGGTCGCTGCCAGCTCCACTTCGCCTGGAGACCACCCCCCCCCCAGGCAGCCAGACGGCCACAAGATTGCCTTGGCCGGAGGACCCGGCCTGTGCATGGTCAGCCTTGCCACAGCCAGCAGGAGCGCTGACTGCCTTGCCAGCCATAGGCCCATTGAAGCCTCCCTTTCTGGCCCAAGACTTTGACCTGGACTGCTGGGTTTTTAAGGGGGGAGGTGGCCTTTAAGGTCATGTGTGCTGCGGAGTGTCCCGCCCCTATATATATATATATATATATATATATATATATATATATATATATATACATATGTGCTGTTTATTATTATTTGTATTATTATTATTTGCGGCGCGGACGAAAAGTTGCCGCCATTATGTGTTATTGTTTTGTATTATTATTATTATTTTTTTTTTTTTAAATAATTTAGTCGTTGCCAATTATTTTTATTATTTTCTCCTAATTTGGAATGGCCAATTTTTTTTTTTAAGCTCAGCTCACCGCTACCGCCCCTGCGCTGACTCCGGAGGGCGAAGACGAACACACGCTGTCCTCCGAAGCGTGTGCTGTCAGCCGACCGCTTTTTTCACACTGCAGACTCACCATGGAGCCACCCAAGAGCTACAGCGTTGGAGGACAACGCAGCTCTCGGGCAGCTTACAGGCAAGCCCGCAGGCGCCCGGCCAGACTACAGGGGTCGCTGGTGCGCGGTGAGCCGAGGACAACCTGGACTCGAACTTGTGACGTCTGGACAATAGGACACATCCTGCACTCCACGTGGAGCGCCTTTACTGGGTGCGCCATTCGGGAGCCCTCGACAATGATTCTTGGTGGTAAATCTCCCTCCCGACCTGTGAGGGCGCTAAGTAATGGGAACAGAGTACTCTGCACTACTTGGCCTGACACTTCATTCTGAGGGTTAAAAGGAAGTCAGTCATGTAGAAAAGAGATGGACCTTCGGTACACTAACTCATTGACCCGGAAGGGAAATTATGTGGCAGCCGTGGATTGGAGGAGCGGCTGCAATCGTTTACCAAGGGGTCATGAATGAAGCGACCTTATCTGTTCCGACCTTGTGGTTATGAAAATTAACTGAAAGGACCAGTATTTCTGTGTTAAAAAGAACGTGAGTGTTTTGTTTGTTTTTGTCAGTCTGTCTATATCGTCTTGTTTGTCTTGTGTATTAGACTAGGCGGCTAAACACGACACAGAGCTGTCACCCACGGCCAGCATAAAACCCGGACATTGTAAATTCACGACCAGCACTACAGCACTCACTGGGAGAGGTGACCGTGTTTGTGTTTGTGTATTTGCATTGGGATTATTGTTCTTGTGGGATAATTGTTTATTGTAAACAGGACTGCAACCCATCATCATTTATTGTGCAATACACATCGTTGTGTATTGTCAGCCATCATTGTTTGTCTCTGTTTGGTCATCAGACCCCTGGATTAAAATAAACAGAAACCTTTCACTCGTACTGTCTGTCGTTTCTTGTTGGACTACTGCACTGCACCTGCACGTACCATTTACCACAGGGGCCCACAAGGGGCTCACAAAATGTTGCCTTTTCTACAGCAGTGTGCACATTTTTCAGAACACCTCAAGAATACATTTATATCCTTTATATACCTACCTGCATGGGTGTGAGATTTACAATTTCCGGTCAGTAATCAGTAGGGATCTAGCTAGTTCGAAATTTCGCGAAAATTGAGGGGTCATCGCTACTTAGCACTCAATGCATACCTGACTAGTATGAAGAGAAGAAAAAAGAAACCTATTAAATAATGCACACCTCAAGCGACGCAAACTATGTATCTTAATTCTGTAGATAGGCTTTTTTTCTATCCCTTCGCAGTCCTGTGTGTATTGCACTTAGGCAAATAAAACAAATGCCTCCTTCGGCAAATAAAATGTCAAAAATACTCCAAAGCAGTTAGCTTTCTTGTTTACTGTTCACATGACAACGATGTATAAATTCAGTGTGTCTGTGTTGGCTTTTCTGTGACCTGAACTGTACAGTAGGAGGTGGGACAAATTTAGTGTTGCATTATTATTTTGATTTAGGTTGCTAAAATCTAGTTTTCAGCATTGCAGTTAAAATACCAAAAATAGACGACAAAGCAAAAAATGCACAGTATATTTCGGCTGAGGATCATGTCAAGAAATTTCCCAAAGAAACTTTACTTGCAGGTGGAGGTTAATTGTTTTGCACATCTTGTAATGTGACTTTGGATTTTTTCAGAAGAATACAGCCGATCGCCATTTAGCTTCAGAATCACACATTAAACGAAAGGGTACAGGGGCTGCTAAGCAACGTAAAACAAACAGCAGCTTTCAGAAAACAAACTTAAATGTCAGCGCAGATAAAAAGTATTCCTGTCTGTTGTAGCCAAGTTAAATCAGTACTACAGATACGATCTAAACAGCCACCTCGCTTCAAACAACCTACTGCTTACTTTTTAAACACAGTTAGAATTTTAGACCGGAATTAGGCACTGTGGCAAAGTGGTTAACAGTGTGCAGGTGCATGTGATCAATAAACAGACATGATAATCCAGGTGCAATGGTGTTTTATTTTATAATCCAATTGTCTGATGGTAAAACAGCAGTAAATAATAACAATGATAAGCAATACAGTGGCGTGTATTGCTTTACTGTAATCCGGGGGTTGGTCCTGATCTTTTACACCCACATGTAACACAAACACAAACACAAGTCCACAGTGTGTGTTCTAGTACTCGTAGTGCAAATACAGTTTATTGTGCAAACAAAGTGCAGTGTTGTCCGGGTTTAGTGCTGGCCTTTGGCGACAGCTCCGGATCATGTTTCAGCCATCTAAATAATAACAAACATTTTCAGACAAGACAAGTAACAAACAAAACACTAAAGATAACAACACAGGTTTCTCCTTCCGGTTTACGTTTAACCATTTACAAAGGAACAGATCACATAGCTCCATCCCCTTTTGTACCATCTATCATGACTCCTTGGTTAACGGTAACAACAGCTTCTCCAATCCGCGGCTGCCACGTCGATGATTTAGTGTACCAGAGGTCCGCCCCCTTTCTAGAAGACCAACTTCCGCCTAACCCTGGGAATGAATTGTCTGACCATCTAGTCCAGGATACTCTGTTCCCTTTACACAGCGCCCTCACAGGTCGGGAGGAAGATGTATCACCAAGAATCACTTTGTCTCTGTCACAGGCACGTTTTCTTTCTTTTCACCCATTGCTAACATTAATTCCTAGATGGGACAAACAGGACAACGAACATGCTGCATTGTCACAAAGACGGCCGGAGTGGGTGGCGTCAGACCAGAGCCAGGAAATAAACAGACAGAGATTTGTGGTTTGGTGAAGCTGAGCGAATGCTTTCGCTCAGCATTTAATAAACAGAACAGAAAATAAAAGGTTTGAACAGACAAAAACACTGGACACGGCACTATACGCCAAAATAAAAGGACAAACAAAACGAACTAAGCAGTGCACAGACAGACGAACAAAACACGGTGAGCAGATTTAACTATTCTTTACTTTTCACAAATACCTCCGTCTCCAATCCCGTTCTCCACTCACCGAACACCCAACCCCGAATGAATGCTACATGTCTCTATATATACTGTTGTGCTGGGATTCAATTACTAATTAATTATTCACTTGAATCCCAGCACGTGAATTAATTCTGTGCAACCCCGTGCTCACATATTACATTTAACCAGCACGTGAAGTGATTTGTGCCCTCCTCGTGAATAAATACAAATCTACCTTTTTAAATCACACGTTTATATCCCGTGTACCAATCTATACACCAACATTAACACACGCAACATACAACACTTAACACACAATTGCACACAGGGGCGGGGCACATTGCCACATATACCCCCCCTTGTGCGCAGCACACATGGCCTCAACGGCCACCTCCCCCCTTAAAAATCCAGCAGTCCAGGACAAAGTCTCGGGCTGGGAAGGGAGGCTTCAGTGGGCCCCTGGCTGGCCATGCTGTCAGCACCCCTGCCGGTAGTGGCACGGCTGACAGCCTGCTAGTCCACGCTTGCAGCGAACTTGCTGCGGGGGATGCTGGTCTCCTGACCTCTCCCCCTTCCTTCGTAGCCGGTAGCTCCCCTTGGTGGGGCTCTGACCACAGTACTGCCGGCAGCGAAGAAGCTGCAGTGGGAGCAGGTCTCCGGACCTCCCCCACGATCTCCGGTAGCGAAACTGCTGCAGTGGGAGCAGGTCTCCGGACCTCCCCCACGATCTCCGGCAGCGAAACTGCTGCTGGGGTTGGTGGTCTCCAGACCTCCTCCCCCTTCTTCGTGGCCGACAGCTCCTCTTTCTGGGGCTCCGGCCATCGTACTCCCTGTGGTGGAGGTACGGGAAGCAGAGACAGCTCCTGCTGTTCTGCTTCTGACAGTGGCGGAGGCAGAGGCAGCTCCTGCTCCTCTGCTCCTGGAAGTGGCAGAGGCAGCTCCTGCTGCTCTGCTCCTTGCAGTGGTGGTGGTGGAGGCAGAGGCAGCTCCTGCTCCTCTGCTCCTGGAGGTGGTGGAGGCAGAGGCAGCTCCTGCTCCTCTGCTCCTAGTGGAGGAAGCGGTGGAGGTGGCGGAGGCAGAGGCAGCTCCTGCTGCTCTGCTCCTGGCGGTGGTGGAGGCAGAGGCAGCTCCTGCTCCTCTGCTCCTAGTGGAGGAAGCGGTGGAGGTGGCGGAGGCAGAGGCAGCTCCTGCTGCTCTGCTCCTTGCGGTGGAGGCAGAGGCCATGGGGCTGATGCTGGCCACTCAGAGGGAGGCTGTGGCGGCTGGGCTGGTGTGCGCCGTGCTCCCTTCAGCAGCATAAATAGAGGCTGCTGGGGGACACCAGCATCCTGCCCTTCTCCCCCCCAGAAAAATTCAGGGGGTTGCGCCTGCAACTCCTCCCCTTCTGGCTCTTGGGATGGCAGCGATGGCTCCTCCCCCTTTAGCTCTCGGGATGGCAGCAGCAGGTGAACCAACAGGTATTCTCCCTCTGCTGGCAGCTTGGGTCCTAGGGCTGTGGAAGCCCCGACTTCCCTCTCTTCGGGCTGTGGACGCACCGACTCCTCCCTTTTGGGCTGTGGACGCACCGACTCCTCCCTTTTGGGCTGTGGACGGACCGACTCGTCCCTTTTGGGCTGTGGACGCACCGACTCCCCCCTCTTGGGCTGTGGACGTTCGGGCTCCCCCCACTCAGGCGTAGGACGTTCGGGCTCCTCCCACTCAGGCGTAGGACATTCGGGCTCCTCCCACTCAGGCGTAGGACGTTCGGGCTCCTCCCGCTTGGGCTGTGGACACTCGGGCTCCTCCCGCTTGGGCTGTGGACACTCAGGCTCCTCCCGCTTGGGCTGTGGACACTCAGGCTCCTCCCGCTTGGGCTGTGGACACTCAGGCTCCTCCCGCTTGGGCTGTGGATGCTCTGGCTCCTCCCGCTCGGGCTGTGGACGCTCTGGCTCCTCCCGCTCGGGCTGTGGATGCAAAACCAGCAGGCATTCTTCCTCTGCTGGTGGAGACGGGGACAGCAGGCATTCTTCCTCTGTTGGTGGACCTGCTACCTGGGCTGCTGTTCCACTTATAATTGCCTCCAGGTAGCTGAGGACCAACCCCACACCTTCCTCCCAGGTGCATAGGGTCTGTTCCCTCGCATATGCCTCCCATCGCTCTCTGTCCATAAACCGCAGGAACCGGACGGCTACTGGGATAGACTGGGCCTCCAGCCCAGCATTCTCCAGAATCCAGTCCCACAGTTTGATGGCGTCTTCTGCCATTTTTTTTTTGTTTGTTTGTTTTGTGTTTTTTTTTTTTTTTTTAATCCAAATATGCGGTTCCTGCTCTGGCCTGAGTCCTGGAGGCGCTGTAGATCCCACGCAGGACACCACGTGTCACAAAGACGGCCGGAGTGGGTGGCGTCAGACCAGAGCCAGGAAATAAACAGACAGAGATTTGTGGTTTGGTGAAGTTGTGGTTTGGAGAATGCTTTCGCTCAGCATTTAATAAACAGAACAGAAAATAAAAGGTTTGAACAGACAAAAACACTGGACACGGCACTATACGCCAAAATAAAAGGACAAACAAAACGAACTAAGCAGTGCACAGACAGACGAACAAAACACGGTGAGCAGATTTAACTATTCTTTACTTTTCACAAATACCTCCGTCTCCAATCCCGTTCTCCACTCACCGAACACCCAACCCCGAATGAATGCTACGTGTCTCTATATATACTGTTGTGCTGGGATTCAATTACTAATTAATTATTCACTTGAATCCCAGCACGTGAATTAATTCTGTGCAACCCCGTGCTCACATATTACATTTAACCAGCACGTGAAGTGATTTGTGCCCTCCTCGTGCCTAAATACAAATCTACCTTTTTAAATCACACGTGAAACACAGACCCGTTTATATCCCGTGTACCAATCTATACACCAACATTAACACACGCAACATACAACACTTAACACACAATTGCACACAGGGGCGGGGCACATTGCCACATGCATATATGGCTTTTATTAAAGAATGCCAGATGCCCGTGGGTAACCAAGTTTAGGGACTGTTTCTAATCAATTTCTGCATCTGTATAACTTGGCAAAGCTTTGCCTTACACTTCCAACCAATTCAGTGGATGCAGACGTGCACTCTCAATGTTTGGGCAAGTCCACATCAGACAGAGACAGAATGTTGGCAGCAACTCCTGGGGGATGTTGCATGCTTGTCTTTGACAGCACTCCGTTTTAGTAAGGAAGCAACTACCACTATTTTTAGAAAAACATTATTTATTCCCAGTTTTTCCTTCTAGTGGAAAACACATTCATCATCATTATTATTATTATTATTATTATTATTATTATTATTATTATTATTGCATTTTTGTTGTGATCATTTCTATTTGTTTTGTGTTATTTTTTTTATTATTTTTTTTTTTATTCCATTTCAGTTTCTCGCTGACAACTATGCCTGCATATAAATTATTCGGTTTACTAGCAAAAATTAAACTGCAGAACCTCCAAAGAAGCAGCCTAATCTGTTAATTTTGACAATATTATTTACAAATTTGCCTCTGAGAAATCAAGGTAAAGTTTTTTGATATTTTGACTGATAATTAAGACTGGTAATTTACGTTTACCGTTGCCAGGGGCCCACAAAAACCTGACGCCAGGCCTCTGCACTTGAATTCCTCAGTTAAAGCTGAGACTGGTAGCTGCAGTTTCCCTTTAACATAGATTGCTACCCTGCTAAGGCATCTTGGAACTCCCAGCCATTTCCTAATGTATGAATTTATCAAGGCATCCAGTCTCTACTGTTGACAGGGAAGCGTCATCCACAGTAAGCTGCCACAGCAACCTTGGAAGAAGAACAAACTTGGCAACAGATTTTAAGCCTGCCTGGTAGTGCACTGACATCATAGCGCATTCATAAATATTGACATGATTTTAAAGGGAGAGGCAGCATATTTCGTGTTGCAGGAGCCAGACACTCCTTATCCAAAAAAAAAAGGTCAAAAAATGTTTTTAGTCGCATTGGCGGCCATTTTAGTAGCAGTCTAGAGCCCTGTTATAACTACTTCCTCAAAAAAAGTCTGAATGTTTCCTTTACTCCACTGACTGTAATCCAGACCAGGATTGAACAGAAATCTAAAACTTGAATACTTGAATTCTCTTGAATTCTCACTAGTTAGCACTGAGTCGGACATTGTAATTGTAAATTCTCCAAATTCTTCACATTCTCTCACTGCACATTTTCATAGTTGTCAAATCTCCTTCAATTACACCTCAGAAACAAAAAACGGCTGTAAAAAAAAAAACTGAAATCCTATTGATCAATTTGCAATGACAGGTTGACATATTCCATTTCTGTATGGCTGCTGATGTTAACCAATCATAGCTTTACATAAAGTTTGTATTGCCCTAGCAATACATGTTGCTTGATAGCTGCTTTTTCAGCTAGTGGTGTATTTGTGCTCATTCCAGCAAGCCTCTTTAGTGACTACTGGTGTATAGGGGCACGCATGGTGGTGTTTATAGAGTTAACTCACCTTTTAAATCGGTTGGGATTATTTGGCCTATTTATTTATTTTACACATCAGCCTCTCAAATGGCCAACTACCTTTTTAACAAACACCCAGTTTAATTTGTATTCTTGATTTTGTTTCCTAGGTCTGTGCTGGCTGTAGCCTGTGAGCAAACTGAAGTCCTCTTGTTTGATCCAATATCCTCAAGGCACATCAAGACTGGTTGAGGCTCACGAGGACTGAGTAAACAACATCAGATCAGTGAGTTTTTACTGCCATGTGTAGCTGTGGGTTTGCTGACCTAGTTGTCGTATTTGGCAGCATGGATTTTATTTGGACTAATAAAAGTATACAAGCAATGATCTATATCTTATCAGTGATAATTATAAATGTTGTTATTATTATAAGAGTTTGTTCGAAAGAAAAATGCCCATCTGTGTATTCTCTGGAAATGTCTGCATTTCATTTCTCAGATTTCCCTAAGAATAATACAGTAAAAGCTCTCTGTGTTGTTTCAGAACAACAGGATGTATACACTGAAGGCCAGTATGCATATCTAGGAATGTTTTTTTCAGTATAAGCCAATATTTCATTACTGTAGTAAAGTTAATAGATGTACTCTCATTACAAATTGTTTATAAATAATTTAGAATATAAAACGGGGTAGATAATGACAGATGATAAATAAAGATAAATATATACATAAAGGATTCCAATAAGACAGTGTTATAGTAACTGTCTTTGCTGGTAAAAAGGCACCAATATTTAGCCACCACGGATTACGAAGCCTTATACCTTGAGGCTAACAAAAAAAATTCAGCTGAATACTGTGTATTTCAGTTGAATTATTTCTCTTATCAAGATCAAGCGTTCTAAAATGCTTCCACGATTCTGTGTTTCTAGGTTCCTCGATAACAGGCTCTTTGCAACCTGCTCTGATGACACCACCATAGCACTATGGGACTTACGGAAGTTGAATTCCAAAGTGTGTACATTACATGGCCACACCAGCTGGGTAAAGAATATTGAATATGACACTACCACGAGGCTACTAGTGACATCAGGATTTGATGGCAATGTAATAACGTGGGACACAAACAGGTACACTGAATGAGACTATGATTACCTAAATAGCTGCATGTGCTAACAAAACTGTTGTAAAAGCAAATGTTTAGTCAGAAATAAAACATAGGCCAAGGCTTTTTACCTTTTAATATTTTATTTACAAATGTAAGTTGTAAAAGTTCTGGTGCCCCATATGTTTTAATATTTATTTTTTACATTACCTCACAACCTATGTTGAAAACATTTGCTTTATAGGTGTTTCAAGTACAATGTTATCCGTAAAATAAGGCCATATTTTAAAAAGGGTGTTTACCAAGCTTTAGAAATGGCTTGCGCAAATTGGAGTTAAGCACGTCTGACTAAAGGGCTTTCAATGAAACTTTAACCAATATTCAAAAACTGATTTTAAATACCTTTTTAGTTGAACGTGTATAAACATACTAGGCCCTGTTTAGCTATATTCTTGCAGATACAAGTGGCTTTGTTTGCAGTCAAGTGTAATCGATTACAACTGCACACTGGTATAAAGGGTAATGCCTACCTATTTCAGTTAGATTGATTGACACTACTGAAAGGTAGAAGCAATGTTGAATGAAAATGTAAAAAGCAAAGTAAAAGGCTGTGCTGTTCCAATCAGCGCATTTTACATTTCGGGTCATTTTTAGGACCCTTTAGTAGGGTGGACGAACAGAGTTGTTTATTATTATTATTATTATTATTATTATTATTATTATTATTATTATTATTATTATTATTATTATTATTATTACTGGGGGCAGCAGTGTGGAGTGGTGGTTAGGGCTCTGGATTCTTGACCGGAGGGTTGTGGGTTCAATCCCAGGTGGGGACACTGCTGCTGTACCCTTGAGCAAGGTACCTTACCTAGATTGCTGCAGTAATAACCCTACTGTATAAATGGGTAATTGTATGTAAAAAATATTGTAATTATATGTAAAATAATGTGATATCTTGTAACAATTGTAAGTCACCCTGGATAAGGGCGTCTGCTAAGAAATAAATAATAATAATAATAATAATAATAATAATAGGTAGTGGTAGTAGTTGTCGTAGTAGGGTGGGTGAACAGAGTGTGATTGGGTTTATCCCCTATGAGAAGGATAGTGTGTGTGTATCGTAAATTCAGCAGTTTTGAAATCCCAGTACACACGCTCCCCGGGTTACACAAGACCCGACTTAGCAAATTCGACCTTACGTAAAAAGTTCCATAAGGCATAAATCCCTACAAGGGAAGGCTTTGCGCTCTCGCAGCCTCTCAGTTTCGTGTTCTTATTGTTTCCGATTGGATACTCGTGGTATCGTGTTATTTCAGTGATACTGTATTTCTGTTATTTCACCCTATTATTTCATTCAAATCATGACTGGAAAGCGACCAAGTGATAGCAAGAGTGCAGGACCAGTTCGTAAGCGAAAGAAGATTGATATACGTATCCGATTCTGATATATACGTTTCCGGTTACGCAAGGCTTTCCGGAACGGAACAATTGCGTAAGTCGGGGAGCGTCTGTAATCATCAATCGCAAAACATATATATATATATATACAGTGCCTTGCATAAGTATTCACCTTTTCCACATTTTGTAGTGCTACAACCTGGAATTATAATGGATTTAATTAGGATTTTAGGATTTTTTGTCACTGATCTACACAAAATAGTTCACAATGTCGAAGTGGGGAAAAAAAATCTACATCTTTTTCAAAATTATTTACAAATAAAAAACTGAAAAGTCTTGATTGCATAAGTATTCACCCCCTTTGCTGTGACACCCCTAAATAAGCTCTGGTGCAACCAATTGCCTTCATAAGTCACATAATTAGTTGAATGGAGTCCACCTGTGTGCAATTAAAGTGTCACATGATCTCAGATTAAATACACCTGTTTCTGGAAGGCCCCAGAGTTTGTTAGAGAGCATATCTAAACAAACTGCATCATGAAGACCAAGGAGCTATCAAAACAAGTCTGGGATAAAGTTCTGGAGAAGCACCAATCAGGGTTGGGTTATAAAAAAATATCCCAAACTTTGGATTTTGCCAAAAGGCATGTGGGAGACACAGCAAACATGAGGAAAAAGGTTCTCTGGTCTGATGAGACCAAAATTTTTTGGCCTTAGCGCAAAACGCTATGTGTGGCGCAAAGCCAACACTGCTCATCACCCTGGGAACACCATCCCCGCGGTGAAGCATGGTGGTGGCAGCATCATGTTATGGGGATGCTTTTCATCGGCAGGGACTGGGAAACTGGTCAGGATTGAGGGCAAGATGGATGGAGCCAAATACAGGGAAATTCTAGAGGAAAACCTGTTTCAGTCTGCAAGAGACCTGGGACTGGGGTGGAGGTTCACCTTCCAGCAGGACAATGACCCTAAACACACAGCCAAAGCTACACTGGAGTGGTTTAAAAACAAGAACCTGAATGTCTTAGAATGGCTCAGTCAAAGCCTAGACCTCAATCTGTGGCAAGACTTGAAAATTGCAGTTCACCAACGGTCCCCATCCAACTTGACAGAGCTTGAGCAATTTTGCCAAGAAGAATGGGCAAAAATTGTAGGATCCAGATGTGCAAAGCTGGTAGAGACTTACCCAAAAAGACTCACAGCTGTCAAAGGTGCTTCTACCAAGTATTGACTGGGTGAATACTTATGCAACCAACAAATGTCTTTTTTTTTGTTTAATTAACTTTTGTGTCACAATAAAAAATATTTTGCACCTTCAAAGTGTTAAGTATGTTGTGTAAATCAAATGGTAAGAATCCCAATTAAATCCATTTTAATTCCCAGTTGTAACACTACAAAATGTGGAAAAGTCCAAGGGGGGTGAATACTTATGCAAGGCACTGTATATATATATATGTATATAGACGTGCTCAAATTTGTTGGTACCCCTCCACAAAAAACGAAGAATGCACAATTTTCTCTGAAATAACTTGAAACTGACAAAAGTAATTGGCATCCACCATTGTTTATTCCATATTTAATAGAAATCAGACTTTGCTTTTGATTTTTTATTCAACATAATATTGTAAATAATAAAACAAATGAAAATGGCATGGACAAAAATGATGGGACCGCTAACCTAATATTTTGTTGCACAACCTTTAGAGGCAATCACTGCAATGAAACGTTTTCTGTAGCTCTCAATGAGACTTCTGCACCTGTTAACAGGTAGTTTGGCCCACTCTTCCTGAGCAAACTGCTCCAGCTGTCTCAGGTTTGATGGGTGCCTTCTCCAGACTGCAAGTTTCAGCTCTTTCCATAGATGTTCGATAGGATTCAGATCAGGACTCATAGAAGGCCACTTCAGAATAGTCCAATGTTTTGTTCTTATCCATTCTTGGGTGCTTTTAGCTGCGTGTTTTGGGTCATTATCCTGTTGGAGGACCCATGACCTGCGACTGAGACAGAGCTTTCTGACACTGGGCAGTACGTTTCGCTCCAGAATGCCTTGATAGTCTTGAGATTTCATTGTGCCCTGCACAGATTCAAGGCACCCTGTGCCAGACGCAGCAAAGCAGCCCCAAAACATAACCGAGCCTCCTCCATGTTTCACTGTAGGTATGGTGTTATTTTCTTTGAAAGCTTCATTTTTTTGTCTGTGAACATAGAGCTGATGTGACTTGCCAAAAAGCTCCAGTTTTGACTCATCTTTCCAAGGACATTCTCCCAGAAGGATTGTGGCTTGTCAATATGCATTTTAGCAAATTCCAGTCTGGCTTTTTTATGTTTTTCTTTCAAAAGTGGAGTCCTCCTGGGTCTTCTTCCATGGAGCCCACTTTCACTCAAAAAGCGACGGATGGTGTGATCAGAAACTGACGTACCTTCACCTTGGAGTTCAGCTTGTATCTCTTTGGCAGTTATCCTTGGTTCTTTTTCTACCATTCGCACTATCCTTCTGTTCACTCTGGGGTCGATTTTCCTCTTGCGGCCGCGCCCAGGGAGGTTGGCTACAGTTCCATGGACCTTAAACTTCTTAATAATATTTGCAACTGTTGTCACAGGAACATCAAGCTGCTTGGAGATGGTCTTGTAGCCTTTACCTTTACCATGCTTGTCTATTATTTTCTTTCTGATCTCCTCAGACAACTCTCTCCTTTGCTTTCTCTGGTCCATGTTCAGTGTGGTGCACACAATGATACCAAACAGCACAGTGACTACTTTTCTCCATTTAAATAGGCTGAATGACTGATTACAAGATTGGAGACATGTGTGATACTAATTAAAGAAACTAATTAGTTTGAAATATCACTATAATCCAATTATTTATTATCTTTTCTAAGGGGTACCAACAAATGTGTCCAGGCCATTTTAGAATATCTTTGTAGAATAAGCAATAATTAATCTCTTTTCACAGCTTTTTTGCTTTATTCTATGACATACCAAAGGCATGCAAGTATACATGATAAAATAGCTTTTAATTTCATCACTTTTCAGGAGGAATGAAGCATTATTTCTATGAGCTGTAAGGGTACCAACAAATTTGAGCACGTCTGTATATATTAGGGGTGCGCCGATAAAGATTTTCTTGGTCAATACCGATAGCTGATGGTTAGCTACCCATATCGGCCGATACCGATTGGATACTGTTAATAATAGATAGTGCCGGTAAGCTATTGTAAACTACTAGAACAAGACATAGGGCCTATATTTAAACTGTTTTATAATTATAAATGTTAAAAAATGAACAGCTACAATTTACTTGTTGTATTTATGACAAAAATTAACAGGTATTGTTGCATTTACTTAAGAAAATGAATACAAAGAATAATGCAGTATTACATTATGTGCTTGATAACAATTTATACATTTGTTTTACAAGTCACACAAAAATAACATTTTGCATTTGTACAAGTAAAAACTCTTTTGTAGACAGAGAGATAATGTGACATTAATGTGACATTTTCTAGCCACTTGCTGTTAAACATTGTGTATTATAACTTCTATACTGTTCAGTAGAAATTAAAAATGTAGCCTATGCAATGTCAACTACAACAACTTTTGTTAAATTCATTATATTAAGCATACACTGCTTAAAAATGCAGCACAAGAAATTGTTCTGACAATTTCTTTTATATACAGTACACACACAAGATTGGTATTGACAGTGAGAAACACAGGGGATACCAATAGACAGCTGACAATATCTTAGTCGATGGCTGTATTATTTTGTATTCCCTGTGCATTTCAGGCACTACCTAACTAGTGAAATCGTTAGGTTACTTCCATAACCCTGGTTCCCTGAAAGAGAAGACTACCACCAATGACATTACGTATGGGATAATGTATACCAGAGCCGTCGTGAGGAGAAGGAACAGCAGCATATGAGGGACGCACAAGCACTGTCTAACCCAGAGGTTAGCGGTGTGAACTTACACCCTCAAGGACCCTCGTGCCTAATGAAGGCACGGCAGGGTCTACCACATTAAGACGATAGAACCTGGAGAAGGTATGCGGGGTAGCCCAGCTAGCCGCAGTACAAATATCAGACATCGAGGCCCCTCTGAAAAGGGCTCAAGATGTAGCCAACCCTCTAGTGGAGTGTGTGGCTACCCTACCAGGTGGGGGCAAGCCAGCACCATTATACGCAGTCGAGACTGTATCCACAATCCAATGTGACAGACGCTGCTTAGAGAGGGGCTGTCCTAGGGTCTGTGTCCCATGACAGACAAAGAGCTGGTCAGATTGACGCAGAGCTCTTGTCCTATGCACGTAGCATCTCAATGCCCACACTGGGCAGAGGAAATTCAATCTCTCATCCTCCGATGAAGCAAATGGAGGTGGATGGAAGGACTCCAGTTCCACAGACTGATTAATGTGGAAGGCTGTGATCACCTTGGGAAGGAAAGCAGGGTTGGTGCACAGAGACACCCTGCTGCCATCCTCCCAAATGCGCATGCAGGAGCTGTGCACAGACAGCGCCTGTAGCTCACTGACCCACTTAGCGGAGGTGATAGCCAAGAGGAAGGCTGTCTTCATAGACAGCTACTTCAGCTCTATGGAGTGTAAGGGCTCAAATGGGGCCTTCGTGAGAGCTTTGAGGAACAATATTAAGGCTCCATTGGGGGAGAACAGTCCTCCTGGGAGGGAGTAATCGCAGAGTGCCTTTAAGAAAACGGGTAGCCAAAAAATGCGTGCCCAGAGACATTGAATCTACGAGGGCATGGCAAGCAGAGATAGCTGCTAAATACACCTTCAAGGTGGAAGGTGACCTACCAGCATCAAGCAGTTCTTGCAGAAACTGTAAGATGACTGGCATAGGGCAAGATATGGGGTCATGGCTTCTAGCCAGACACTAAGCCTGAAAATACCTCCACTTATAGGTGTACAAGGACCTGGTGGAGTCTGCCCTAGCGCTCTGCAATGTACCCACAACCACATCTGATAGCCCTAGGGCTAACCAGCGGTCCCTTTCAGGGGCCAGACCCATAGCCAGAACTTGCCCGGTTCCGGGTGCCAAAGAGAGCCTTCCGCCTGACTGAGGAGGTCCATGCGAAGTGGAATCTCCTAGGGCTGGCCGTTCAACAGCTGGCACAGGGTCAAAAACGAGATTCTTCTGGGCCACCTGGGGGCCACTAGGAGAACTGATGCTTTCTCTAACCAGACTTTTTCGAGAAAGGCCGGGAGCAGTGGTATAAGTGAGAAAGCGTACAAAAACGCTTCGGGCCATTCGTGCGTTAGGGCGTCTACGCCGAGTGGACTGCCTAAGCGGTGGAGGGAGTACCATAGGGGGGAATGTGTTGTCTCTGCCGAGGCAAAGAGATTGACCTGCGCCTTCTCGAACCGTTCCCAAATGCGCTCCACTATCTGAGGGTGGAGTAGCCACTCTGCTCCTGGAGAAGAGATCCACTACCCAGTTCATCGCTCCCGTAGGGACAGCAAGTTCCTCTGAGCCCATGTCAATAGCCTGAAGGCCATGCGATTCAACCCCAGGGCCCGTAGGCCAACCTGGTGGTTGACATATGCCACCACTATCGTGTTGTCCATCCGGATCAACACGTGTGTACCGCTCAGCACTGGAAGAAAGTGGTGGAGAGCAAGGGATACCGTTTGCAGCTCCAGCATGTTTATGTGCAGGGATGTCCAGCGGTCTAGCCAGGATCCGCTTACTCCTCTGCCTTCCCATACTGCTCCCCAACCCAAGTTGGAGGCGTCTGTCGTCACCACTTGGTGGTTCAACACTACTCCCATTCACACACCATCGTGCAGGTGAGAGGTCGTCCTCCACCAGTGTAGGGCTGCGGAGCACGTGTGAGACACAGTCAGCCGACAGTGTCTGTCGTGTTTGGCATTGAGGTGGAATGCATTGAGCCACGCTTGTAGTGGGTGCATGCGAAGCAGACCCAGCTGAGTGGCCGATATGGCTGCAGCCATCTGATCCAATAGTTTCTGGCACAATAGGAGGGTGACCTGCCATCCCTGTTGAAACAGGGAGAGGCAACCCTGGATAGCTGCAACCCTGTCATCCGACAGGTATGCGTGTATCGTAATGGAGTCCAGCCGGAGCCCCAAGTATGTAGTGCACTGCACTGGTGTAAGCTGACTCTTTGCATCGTTGATAGTGAGGCCCAGCCTCACCAGATGCTCTGTCACGACCGCCATGTGGGCCACTGATCCCACTCGCGACTGGGAACAGATCAACCAGTTGCAGGGGAGCCAGGATAGCATCCATGCACTTTGGAAACATACGAGGAGCTACGGAGAGGCCGAATGGCAGCACAGAGAAGCGGAGATACTTTCTGTGCTCTGGACGAATGGGAATGTGAAAGTACACGTCCCGCAAGTTCACGGTGGTGAAACCGCTGCTCGACCGGACAGACTGGGGGATGTGACGGTGCGTCACTATTTGGAACCTCCTTTCTTTTATGAACCTGCATGTCAGAGGAGAAGGAGGCCCCCTCCCAAGAGGCCGCTATGGAGAGCGTGTCCTCTTGCACCAGCTGAGACGCCTCTTCCCATCCACCGTGAACTCCCCTGGGGGAGGGGGGCATGGCAATTGGGGCTGCAACGGGGACCTGGACAGGGGCCTGGGCTGCCGGAGCCTGTTTAGCCAAGAGCTCTAGGACCTGGGCCATCTGGGCCTTGAGGTCTATAATGTCCCTTGCCTGCTTGGAATGCTTCATCCTTCTCACTTACGGAGATAGGGAGCGACTACAGCCTGCGCATCGGGGATGCCTAGCAGGGGGTCCTGGGACAGGTCATGGAGGAGGGGCTCTAGGGCTCCAAGAGCCGCCGACCATCTGGCCATAGAGCTCGCCCTCGTTGCCCTCTCCAAACGAGCTTCTTTCACCCAGGGCTGGAAAGCCTCACAGATGCGTGTTCTCTTGCGGGATATTGGCGTTGCAGGCCGTGCAGGGGTGGAACCCCGACTTGCCTGACATGGTCCTGGTTTTGTGCATGGGCCGTGCACTAAACATTGCTTGCACTGCGCTCAAGCACTGGCTAAGTGGGAACACCATGTGCTCACCCACTAGCGCTGTAGCAGAGGGTACCTAACACCGTGCACTGAGTACCCTGGGCACCTTGTGCACCGCGTACCGTGCAGCACCATATGCCCATGCACTAGTGTAGTACCAAGCACCATGTGGACAGTGCACCGTGCGTGCTGAGCCCCGTGCACACCGAATACCATGGCACTATGTGTACCGAGTACTGTGCAGCACCTGAGCTGTTGTGCTAGTTCTGAGGCAGTGGTCACGCACCGAGTACCGTGCAGCACCGTGCGTTCCCGCACTAGCGTTGTAGCAGTGAGTACCAAGCACCGTGTACCGTGTGTTCCATGCAACGTGTGCACCGAGTACTGAGAGCACTATGTGCACCTTGTACCATGCAGCGCTGTGACTGTGCACTGACCTGAGGCGCTGGGCACCGTGTGCCGTATGCACTGAGCACTTATGCACCAAGATATCTAAGTATCAAGGGCTATGCGTGCGCCGCAGTACCGAAGCACCGGGGGAGCCGCTACCCAAATGTGCCTACCCTAACTGCGCAGTCACACACACCTGGTCAGCGCGTAGCGTGTACCAGCCGCGGTGGGCAAGTTGAAGCAGACAGCAAAAACACGGTAGAAAGACAGTATAGGGGAGAGCACACTGTTTGTTTACAAGGCCCGACTCACTGAGGTGGGCGGGCCTACACAGCCGACAGGGTCTACTCGACAACGGGGATGCGGCAAGGCCTAGCCCCGTGGAGGAGAGCATGGCTGGAAATGTCACTCAACAGCGGGGATACGGCAAGGCCTAGCCCCATGGAGGAACTGTGTACTCTCAGAAAGAATAGACAACCACAGATGACTGCACAGGCAGTCATTCACACATGACAGACAGATACAAAGAGCGGCCTACCACGCAAGCGAGGACACAGAAGTCTTACCGTACCGTCTTGAGAAATGGCTTCCTTTGGATGATAGTTTTATCCCCTCGGTGGGCGGGACCGAGTGCATCATCCCTGGAAGGGGCCTATCGGCAGTTCTGGTATAGAGAGCTCAGCGATACCTACCCAATGGGTAGGCATATCCCATACGTAATGTCATTGGTGGTTATCTTCGAATTGAAAGGGAAAGGCACAATCGTTTATAAACAGGTAGGTCGCATAGTTAATACATTAAGCATTAATTATTTAAACATTGTTTTACCTGTGCATGTCAAAGACGTTTTTAATGAAAACAATCTATAACTGATTATACATAAGAACATAAGAACATAAGAAAGTTTACAAACAAGAGGAGGCCATTCAGCCCATCTTGCTCGTTTGGTTGTTAGTAGCTTATTGATCCCAGAATCTCATCAAGCAGCTTCTTGAAGAATCCCAGGGTGTCAGCTTCAACAACATTACTACTTTGTGATATACACATCACAAAGAAATCATGTCGTCCTGTCGAAAAAGTTAGTAAATGACTGCAAAATGCGGCCGACAATTACTGCGCATGCACATCATTCGTATTTTACCTCAGGCACGAGCAAAAGAAAAAACAGATGTGCCTGTGGGACGATCTCATTTTACGCATGCCCAATGCACCAGGGGATATAGATTCCTGAGGGGGTACTGAATTGGTTACAACACCGGTTTACAGCTTTTATTTGTGTCCGTCAGTCTATTTTTCAAACTCAACAAAATGAATGAAACTTGTAACAGAGTAATAAAAATAAAATAATACAATTCTTAAATTATATATATATATATATAATGTGTGTGTGTATCTTACTGTACATCGTTGGGTTCAATAAATGCAGAGCAAAAGTGTGGAATAGCCTCCCCAAACGAAAGATTAACGCGCCGGAAGTGAATTAATAATAAAACCACATACATGTATGAAAGAGATATTATACATATTCAAGTAAGGTGACGCAAAACACAATTATCAACCGGAGTTGTCGCTGTCGAAAGTTCCATTGCAGGAAGGGTAGGCTACCTTTAATGTACTGTGAAAAAATGACGATATGTATTCACTGAAGATAATGCAAATCTAAGTGGCTATGCAAAGACATGTAAAGTTTTTGATTAAAATATGACAGCAAAAAGTGAAATGCATCTCTGCACCCGCGGCATACTGAAGGGCTTTCGCTACATAAGCTGGGCCACGTAATCCATGAATTGTAACCAACAGCAAATTAAAAAAAAAAAAAAGAGATCGAATTATTTCCATGTGAATAGGCCATAATGTTAATGTAGTTTTCAAAGCTTTTTTTTTAATTTACAGTGATGTTTAGAGTGGAAATTTGGCAGATTTTACACAAAACAAGGCTAGTGGCGGCAGGAATATTAAAATTGGAGAGTCCTATATTTAAATGCCAATGTGGGCCTATTTATCAAACGTGTGTTAAAACATCGGGATTTGTTTGATGAGTTTTTTTTATACCATGGTCTACAAAAAGAGGACTTGTTGCAACGCCACCTAAACCCCAAGCCATCTGCAATTGTGCAGCGTTTTCATTTTCATAAATGCTATCAACAACCAAACCAAAACATTGCAAGTTATATTGCAGAATTGCGTCGATTGTCAGTGCATTGTGAATTTGGAGACCAGCTGGAGAACATGCTGCGTGACAGAGTCATTTGCGGCGTGCAGGATGCAGCCCTACAACGTTGGCTGCTGTCCGAACCTGACTTGACATTCAAAATGGCTGAAGACAAAGCACTGGCAGCTGAAACTGCATTGATACATGCACGTATGCTGCGCCCTGCGTCTGTAACTGATTCATCTGCATCAGCCGAGGTTTACCAAACAAGGCAAAGCACCTCGAAAAGGGGGGACCAGAGCTTTCAGAGGCCTGAGAAGACATGGGAAGCCAGCAAGCCTTGTTTTCACTGTGGGGGTGGCCATAAGTCCACTGAATGCCGTTTTGTAAATGCTGACTGTAACTTTTGCAAAAAAAGAGGGCATATTGCCTGTGTCTGTATGACAAAGTTGAAGTCAACTAAGCTAGCCTCAAAAGCAGAAACAACACCTGCACAGCAGACTCATGCTGTCGGACTGGATGAAACACAAGAGTACGTCATTCACAATGTGAACAAAGGCACAACGCTACAAGCAAAACCGCCTTTCTACGCTGAAGTGATCTTAAATGGAGTGAAACACAGGATGGAAATTGACTCTGGTTCATCGTGTTCACTTATTAGTGATGATACGTATCAGCAGTTATGGCCAAGCAAACCACCAAAACTGAGCAAGAACAACTCTACTCTGCGACAGTGGTCACTGACACCACTCAAAGTAATATGTAGCTTGCAAGTGGATGTTCAATACAATGAAGCAAGAAACCACTTGCCCCTATTGGTGATCAAGGGTCATGGAACAAGTCTGCTGGGCCGCGATTGGTTTGATGCTCTGGGTATCTCAGTTAGTGGAGTACACCAGGTACAGCAACAATCTGTGTCAACGATCTTGGAGAAGTATAGCAGCGTTTTCAAGGAGGAACTGGGAGCCTGCCGTGGGCCGCCAGTCACAATTGAAGTGGACCCTACCGTCGCTCCCAAGTTCTTGAAAGCACGCCCTGTTCCATTTGCACTGCGCCCCAAGGTAGATGAAGCACTAGAACAACTTGTGGAGCAAGGAGTGTTCCAGCCAGTGAAACATTCCAGGTGGGCCACACCCATAGTGCCCGTCATGAAGAAAGACGGTAGCCTACGTCTCTGTGGGGATTATCGTTGCACTGTAAACACAGCAGTTAAATCTGATACCTATCCCCTGCCAACACTAGCTGAACTGTTTGCGTCACTTGCTGGTGGAGCAATTTTTACCAAATTAGACCTCAAACAAGCGTATCAGCAGCTAGTTCTTGATGAGACATCAGCTGAGCTATTAACGGTCAACACACATAAGGGACTTTTTCGCGCACTGCGGTTGCAGTTTGGTGTTTCAACTGTAGTAGCCATATTTCAACGATTCATGGACACTACTGGCTGGGATTCCAGGTGTAAAGCCCTATCTAGATGACATAGTTGTCTCTGGCAGAACACAAGCAGAACATGATGAATGTCTGCAGGAAGTTCTACAGCGATTTGCCCATGCTGGGCTGCGCCTGCAGAAGGAGAAATGCTATTTTGCAGTAAAACAAGTGGAGTTTCTAGGATTTTGTGTGGACCGCTAATCCATGGTCACGACTGCATATCGATTTTGCTGGACCTTTTCAAGGGAAGACGTTCCTGATTGTGGTGGACTCCCACTCTAAATGGTTAGAAGTCAAAATTATGAGCTCCATTTCATCAAGTGCTGTAATTGGCCGGTTGAGACAACTATTTGCAACACATGGCCTGCCTGATGTACTAGTGTCTGACAATGGCACTGCCTTTACATCAGCTGAATTCAAGGAGTTTGATCAACGCAACTCAATCCGACACGTGACGGTGGCACCCTATCACCCCTCATCAAATGGGCAAGCTGAGCGTATGGTTCAGACAACAAAAGAGGCACTGAAGAGAATCTCAGTGGGCGACTGGCCAACCCGCTTAGCCAGATTCTTACTGGCTCAACACACCACACCGCATTCAACAACTGGGAAGAGTCCTGCTGAGTTGTTGATGAATAGGAAACTGAAAACTGCCCTAGACCGTCTACATCCTGATTTGTATACCGATATGCAACACAAGCAAGATGGAGCTGCACGGCAGAGCCTGGGCCGTTTGCGCTCTTTTCACCCTCAGGACGATGTTCACATGAGAAATTATTCTGCTGGTCCGAAGTGGATCCTGCAACTATTGTGGGGGTTACCGGACCTGTGTCCTACAAGGCTCAGACACCAGATGGCCAGATTCATCGCCGCCATGTGGACCAGCTGAGAGACCGAACACCTGTCACCGTTGTTTCATCACCGCAAACCCAGGCAGTTCCAGAGCCGTCAAGCCAGGAGTCTCAGGCGATGCAAGAGACTTTGCCAGTGACTGGTTTAAACCCAATAATGCCATCTCTGACCGAGGATGTCGGTAGCCCTCCAATTTCATGACCCACGCAGCCTTTTCAAATAGATGTTCCTGACTACCCTGCAACTCCAGCTGTACGACCCTGTCGTCGGCATATGTTACCCAAAAGACTGGAGGACTATGTGAACTGGGGGGAAGGGGTGTGATGTATCGAATGTGCCGTGACATGCAAGGGGAGGGGCTATGTTCATATTCAACAGCTGCGTGATGTTGTTGGGGAGTTAGAGATGCATCAGAGCTTTAAACTGTTATTGTGAAGTTAGTTTATTTTTGTATTTATTTTTAAGCATTTTAACTCGATAAGGATCGATAATCGTCGTTAGAATTTCCACGATAATCGATTTCAACATCAGGGTTCGATTTACAACACAAATTATTATTAGTAGTAGTATTTTTAGTGGTAGTAAAATGTGACTGACTTATAACCTGCTTGGAACGGTAACTGTTAAATATAGCTTTGTTTAGCCTAAGTCCGCAGCAGCTGGTGCTGCTGCAGTGCAAGCTTACTGTATATATCGCAAGCAGCATCAATTACGTTTAAATAATGAGCGTGTATTTTTATTTTTATTGAACTGATACTGTGATGTATCAAATGTGCTGTGACTTGCAAGGGGAGGGGCTATGTTCATATTTAACAGCTGATGTAGTTACGCACACGGACAGTTGTTGGGGAGTTAGAGATGCATCAGAGTTGTGTGAACGTGTTTGTGTTTCCTGAATAAGCCTGTAATTAAAACAACGAGTTAATTCCATACAAGAATTGTGTCAGTTATTGTAGACGAACTGCATACGCTGGAGGGATCTAATAGATACAAACATGATTTTACTATTGTATATAACATATTGTTAAACTACATGCACATGATTTATTCCATTTATATGGATTACCTGTAAAATAAGATTTTCAATGAAATATAAACAAGTAGCTATGGTGATGTCGCCAGCAAATTATGCAAATTAGTACCATCGAAGGTTCAAACCTTCCTTCAGTAATGTGTCCCAAACCATCAAAGGTCAAAAGGTACCCTTCGTTGCAGTCCGAAAAATACATGTCCCTTTCAGCTTTCCGTAGACCCGATTAGTAGAAAACCTGTCGCTCGGAACATGAAAAAAAAATTAATTCATTAATTAAAACAAAAATAAATTTTATATATATATATATATATATATATATATATATATATATATATATATATATATATATATATATATATATTAATTAATTAAAACAAAAATAATTAAAACAAAAATAAATTTAAAAATATTATATATATATATTGTGGCAAAGTGCCCCCCCTGTGTATGTTATATGTTATATGTTACGTGTTGTGTGTAAATGTTGGTGTATAAGCATTGGTACACGGGATATAAGCGGGTCTGTGTTTCACATGTGTGTAAATTGTGTATTTGTATTTAGGCACGGGGATGGCACATCACATCACGTGCAAGTAAAAAGTAATAATATGTGAGCACGGGGAATTGCACTTTAATTAATTCACGTGCAGTTGTACCGAGATTCCAATTGAATGATTGACTAGCAATCGAGTCTTGGTACAACTGCATAAAAGCTGCATGTTTTCACTCACTGGTGGTTGGGTGTTCGGTGAGTGGAGAACGGGAGAGAGAGGAGAAAAGAAAGTAAAGTAATTAGTGTTTTCACTCACCGTGTTTGTCCGTTTGTCTGTTCACTGTTTAGTCTGTTTTGTTTGTCTCTTTATTTTGGCGTATAGTGCCGTGTCCTGTTTTTTGTTTCAAACCTTTATTTTCTGTTCTGTTAATTATTAAATGCTGAGCGCGATCACGCGCTCAGCTTAACCAAACACGTGGTGTCCTGCGTGGGATCGACAGCGCCTCCAGGACTCAGGCCAGAGCAGGAACCGCATTTTCTTGGATTACAAAAAAAAAAAAAAAAAAAAAAAAAAATGGAAGGCTGGAACTGGAGAGTTGGCTGCAGTGAGCTGGAGGATCTCCTCGGGGGCCTGGAGGACCAAGGCTGGTGCCTTGCTTGTGGAGTATACGGGCACACAGTGGTTGTCTGCCCTTTCCAAGAGGAGGAGAAACCAGCTCAAGGGAGGAAGGTAGGGAGAAGGAAGAGAACGGGGAAAGGAAAGCTGCAACAGCAACCACAACACCGGCCGGAGGAACAGCAGCCCGGGTGTTACTGCTGCGCTGAGCCTGGGCATTCCAGCACCAACTGCCCCTGGTACCCCCGCGGACAGCTACCCCAACTGTGCCCCATCTGCGGTGGTGAGCACTACGTGGCCCGCTGCCCTGTCCATCCGGAGAGGGAGGAGCAGGGGTCGCCTCAGTCTCCACCACCAGCAGGGGGAGGCAGACTGCTGCTCCCACCGCCCCAACCACAACTGCAACAGCGGCCAGAGGAGCCAGAGAACCTGTTCCCCTGGTGCACCTGGTGCGGAAAGGTGGATCACCGCTGGAGGGACTGCTCCGAGGTGCCACCGAGCTGGTGCGGGCGGTGTGAGGAAGGGGGACACGACTGGTCGGGATGCCCCTATGCCAGCTCGCCAGTACCTGAGCAGGAGGAGCCTGAGCGTCCACAGCCCGAGCGGGAGGAGCCTGAGCTTCCACAGCCCGAGCGGGAGGAGCCTGAGCGTCCACAGCCCGAGCGGGAGGAGCCCGAGCGTCCTACGCATGAGTGGGAGGAGCCCGAGCGTCCTACGCCTGAGTGGGAGGAGCCCGAGCGTCCTACGCCTGAGTGGGAGGAGCCCGAACGTCCACAGCCCAAGAGGGAGGAGTCGGTGCGTCCACAGCCCAAAAGGGAGGAGTCGGTGCGTCCACAGTTCAAGAGGGAGGAGTCGGTGCGTCCACGGCCCAAGAAGAGGAAGGTAGAGCGTCCACAGTCTCCACCAGCAGAGGGTGAATGCCTGCTGGGTCCCTGTCCACCAGCAGAGGGTGAATGCCTGCTGGGTCCCTGTCCACCAGCAGAGGGTGAATGCCTGCTGGTCTCCCCTTCCGAGGCAGAGCCGCACCAGTCCCCTGCAAGAGAGGGAGGGCCGCACCAGTCCCCTGAAACAAGGGTAGACTACACGCCGCTCCCACCTCCGCCGCCAGGAGACTACACGCCGCTCCCACCTCCACTGGCAGGAGCAGAGCAGCAGGAGCTGCCTCTGCCTCCGCCACCTTCACCGGCAGGAGACTACACGCCTCCGCCACCTCCACCGGCAGGAGCAGAGCAGCAGGAGCTGCCTCTGCCTCCGCCAACCCCACCAGCAGAGGAGGAATGCCTGCAGGTATCACTTCCACCACCAGCAGAGGATG